>NW_022196912.1:26892392-26899892 GCF_008632895.1 Mastomys coucha
TTTTTTTTTTTTTTTAAAGAAAAAGTTCCCTTTGAAAAACTCAACACCATACCAGGCAGTGGTGGCGCCCGCCTTTAATCCCAGCACTTAGGAGGCAGAGGCAGGTGGATTTCTGAGTTTGAGGCCAGCTTGGTCTACAGAGTGAGTTCCAGGACAACCAGTGCTATACAGAGAAACCCTGTCTCGAAAAAAAAAAAAAGAAAAAAGAAAAAAAGAAAAGCTCAACACCATAGCCCTACCAGCCGTCACCTCCGGGGAAGGTTTTCAGTAAAATCAGTTTAGACAGTCATAAAACGCTTTTAAAAAAATAAGATTACTTACTAGGGAAGATTGTTATCCTAATTATAGGCATGCATACATTATGATGAAGGAAAACTGTATTTCTTACCGTGGTTCACAACAAAAGAAGTCATTCCTCTTCTGGGGAATGGCTCTCTGCTGGAGATGATTTTCTGTACACCCTGCTTTATTTTCCTTACTTCACACCATGAAGACAAAAAGCCTCCTTATTTTTCAAATGTATATTCTAGTAAATGTGTTTTTTTTTTTTTTTCAAACTGCCTCCTCCCCTGAGCCTGGAGTCTTATTTTTTCCCCGCAAGGTCCAGAGTTTTCCTGGCTGAAGAATCACTAGACATAGTTACAGAAAACTCCAGCCCCTGAATGGTAGGAGCTGCACACACCTCCAACAAGGAATATAAGGAATATAAGGGTACTGTTTGGGATTTCCCCCTCCCCACCCCACTGACCTGAAGCTCACCTCTCTGTTTCTAGGTAGATTATAGAGATCAGCAGACCATCAAGAGTCTTATAGACCCATGCTCAGATTCTATGAATTCTCAGGCAGGGTACTAGAGTTAAAAGGTTGTCAATCTCAACGTGGATCTGCTATAAAAAATATTAAGGTTTTAGCCAGAATGAAGGCTCTTTAAAATATTAACTATCTGGTCATCATGACTACTGGATAACACCTGAAACCCCAGCAACTGGGAGACCAAGGCAGGAAGAGTCCTAGTTTGAGGACGTCCTAGGCTCATGGGGAGTTTCAAACCAGCCAGGGCTAGAAAGGATGGGCGTGTCTAAAACCAAAGTAAAACACACACACACACACACAAGCAAACAAACAAAACCCACTAGGTAGATTGCTCCTGAAGGTCACACGTTCTCGGCAAGACAGGATCAATAGGATTCCTGCCAGCAATATTTATGAAAGTTGAGAAGACATGTCAGACCTAGAACTGAAGAATTTCTAGAAGACATCTCAGTGTCAAAAGGCAATGGTGATATTTAAACTATGTCTTTAACATTGAAACTGGGAATAACTTAGATATGACCTGGGAGAAAGTAATAGATGTGAAATGCAAAACGTCTGTGAGAAAAGGGACAGCTGCAAACAAGGAGGAGGAAAGGGGGGTTTTAACAGTACTTATTACTTTTATAAATATGGGTGTTTTGTCTGCATGTCTTCACATTTCCTGGTACTTGTGGTACAGCTGTGGTTCATAGCTAGCTAGAACTCAAACCCAGGTCCTCTGGAAGAACAGCCAGCACTCTTAACCACTGAGCCATCTCTCTAGCATTAATGTCTACAGGAACAGGCAGAAGAGAAAGCCAAAAGGAAGGCTTAGAAGCTACAAGGCCATGGAATGAAAATCATGTAGTGTTTGGATTAGCTCATGTGTGGAAGAGAGAGGGGAACATCAAAGAGGATGCTTGGTGCAAAGGAGATACTACATACACGCACACATACGTATGTACATACATACATGGACAGAAACAGGATATAGCTTGAACACTCCTCTTAGACAGGCAAGTATCCAAGGACTCATGCTTGCTTTAGAGATCTGGGAGCCAAAACTAATCTCAGAGATGAGGCAAGATTGGCCTGTGGGTGTAATTGATGGAGCCAAGGGAAAGATAGCATCCATGAGCAAAGCTGGGAGTGTGACAAACAGAGAGTCCCACGGAAGAATGGGGCCAAAGGATCTGGGCAAAGAGCAGAAATGGGCAGGTGCTGGGCAAAGGAACAGGAACTAGGGCTTCTAGGACAGAGCAAGCCATTTCCAGTGACAGGTGGGAAGTAGAGCCTTGGGCTTTCCCAGGGCACAGGAGTATCAGCACATGGGATTTTTATGAGGCTGTTTAGGATGCTAAGCTGGTTTTACATAAATGAATGGAGCAATCACTTCTTGGATCAAATATAAATGAATGGAAGCAAGCCTTTAACCTCAGTAGAAGTAATAGCAACAACGGAACAAAAAGTAATAATGGTGGCAGCTAGACAGACAGGTACATCACTGCGACCTCTGCACTCAGCTGGGCTGAAGCAAAAGAATCAGGAGTTTGAGACCAGCCTGGGCTACCCACCGTGATCTTGTCTCAAAAACAAACAAACAAACAAACAAACAAACAAACCAAACTACTCTCTCTGCCTGTTATGGGCTTTGGTTTGAGTCTTAGTACCATAATTCACTGATGTAAATGGTTATATATGTCAAGTTATGTGGCTACTTCCTGACTCCTTCCATTTTATTTTCTTTTAAAATGAAGACCATAGTAAGTGCTTTTACACTCTCTTCTTGGGTGATCATATCCATCTCCATAGTTTGTGAGGCTCGAGAGATGTCTCAGTGGTTAAGATCCTGGACTCTTCTTGCTAAGGACCCAAGTTCAGTGACCATCACCCACACTGGGCAGCTCTCAACCACTTGGAGCTCCAGTTCCGAAAGTGTCTGACACCTCTGCCCTCCAGGAGCACCTGCAGTCATACACACACACACACACACACACACACACACACACACATACACACACACACAAACACAAATATATATGCACACACATACACACAAGCAAATGCACACACATATACACACATATATATGCACATGAACACATATGCATACACACAGATTTACACATATATAGATACACAACACACACATACACACATTCATACACACACACACACACACACACACACCACGGGTGTTTAGACAGCTTCCAAATTCATTCCTCTATCCAAACCTCTCCTCTGAGTTCCAGACCTCTGTAATCAGACATAACTCAAACCTAACAAAGGCAGAATGAAATTCTTTAAGTCTTTGACCCTGACCCTTTCCTGACTGGCACATCTACTATATATGTTGGCATTCTGGATCCTTCCTTTTCCTTGACCCCAACATCAAATCCAAATACTTTTTCCCACTGCCATGACAAATCTTTCTTAAGTTCCTTTGTCCTTACCTAGGAACAAATTCAGGATCTCCATAAAACCACAAAACCATCTCTGTCTCTCCTTTTTTTCCAACTACCACCTTCTTCCCTGCCCCCATCTCCTTCTGGTTTTGTGCAGGTTTTCATAGCCCTGTTCGATTATGGTTCTGTCTTTGTTTTACCAGCTTTATAAATACCTGGCCTTATCACCTATTCAGATTGTGTCTCTTCTATTCTGTTTCAGCCTTCATCCCCCCAAGCCCCTCAACCAAGGACCCTGGGTAACAGATTTCTGAGTTAGTAGAAATTAGTTTTGCCCAGAACTGTGAAAGGCAGATTAGTGAGCCAATTAAACCAGTATTTTAAGAGTGAGAAAGTGTATCGTGGTGTGTGTGTGTCTCTGTGTGTGTGTGTGTGTTAGTGTGTTAAGGCATATACATATAAAGGTTCAGCTTTTGGGGGTGGGGTGGGAAATTCCCTTTTGTGCTGAGGCAGGTTGGAAGAATTCGAGATCATCCTTAAGATAAGGGGACAAACGTGGGAGCTGGGCTCTCCCTGCAGTCCTTTCTGCTTCTTTCTTGCTTTGCAGCTGCCTCTCTTGCCCTGTCACTTTCTCTTCCCACTCACAGTAGCACCACCATCTGCAGGCAGACAGTTGGGTTATCAGCCAACAGTGCATTTTCATGAAGTAGAGCAGCCCATAAAAGGCAGAATGATAAAAGATTTAAATCCAAGCAGTTTTTTTTCCCCTCCTCTGAGCTATCTACTTTGGGGTTCATATCTGAACCTCAGAAATCTTCAGGAAGCTGAGAGGCAGTATATGGAAAGGATAGTCTGCAGAGAGGAGACTTGACAATGCCTGAGGACAGATGCCTCAGGTATATTTGTCAGTGCAGGTTAAGAGCAATATAATGTCCTAACTTATTTGAAGCAGAAATAAGATATAAAATTAGGAAGTGGGCCTTCATGGAGGATGTCAGCTAAAACCTCATTTCAAATGTCACTTCCAGATAGAATTATTTGCTTGGCTATTCATTTTCTATGCCCTCTGGAATAGCTAGGCCCTGTTTTGATTAAGACTCCCCACCAACTGGTACCAATTGGTTGCAGAGCACTTAGTAGACACTCATTAAGTCTTTGTTACATAAATGTAATCACTCTGGCATCTGGACGCCTTAACTTCTCCCTGCATTCATGATCTTTTTGTCTTTTAAACCAACTAGTTTTGTCTTCAGCACACTACGTGGTCACTCAAAAGAATACAGAGAGCCTGACAAGACTAGGGCACAGAGGCCTTGAACAGGAAGCTCGGAATGCTTCCCCTGCATAGAGCTTATCATTATTTATATTCACTTCCCACACATACCCACACATTGGAAGGAAGAAAAGTTGAGAAAAACCTGCTCCCCCCCCCCGCCCCCCAACATATAGGAGAAACCGAGGCCAAGGGAGGCAGAATAATTCATCCAGGTCCTCTGTTTTGCAGTGGTAGAGCTAGAAGTCCTCAGGAATTTTTAGAAAGATGCTAAGCAAGCTAGGGTTCAATCAAGGCTCTGCCACATACACACCACTAGGGCATCGTATGAGATCTCTGTCAACCACCTCTTCCTCTGTAACAATGAATAACAATGTTTTCTTTACACAGTTACCCTATTCTAGGACTGAATGACAAGAGGTTGACATAGAAAAGAATATATAGAGTAGTCAAACATAATAGTTTTCTTCTCTATCCCCCAGAGTGGACACAGCAGAAATAATTATAAGACAATGATAAAATGTTCTATTGGTTACTTTTTCCTTTCTAATCTTTTTGTTTGTTTGTTTGTTTGTTTGTTTGTTTTGTTTTTTCAAAACAGGGTTTCTCTGTGTAGCCCTGGCTGTCCTGGAACTCACTCTGTAGACCAGGCTGGCCTCGAACTCAGAAATCCACCTGCCTCTGCCTCCCAAGTGCTGGGATTAAAGGTGTGCGCCACCACTGCCCAGCGTTCCTTTCTAATCTTAAAGGCATTTTTAAATGTTATTTTTATGAGTATGGTGTTTTGCCTGCCTGTGTCTCTGCATCATATCCATGCAGTGCCCATGGGAGCCAGAAGAGGGTGTCAGGTTTCCTGGAACTGAAGTTACAGATGGTTGTCAGCCACCATAGGAGTGCTGGGAGTTGAGCTGGGGGTCTCTTGTAACAACAGATAGTACTCTTAACTGCTGAGCCATCTCTTCAGTGCCTGGTTATTTTTCTTAAAGTCAATTTGAAAGTAAAGATATATGCATAACAAATTGATATTTACAATAATTTTAATTTAAAAGGCATTTCAACAACATCAATTCTTAAGAGTCTGGCATGTATACATCATCTGATAATACATGTACACACACACACACACACACACACACACACACACACACGGATACACACCACACATTTTTCCTATCTTGTTACCCAGCCTGCATGTCAGTCAGCCCACAGAGAGGAGCACCCAGGGACCCAGGAAGCCAGGACAAGGGAGCCCCAAATCAGTTGGATTCTGAGACACTTTTCCCCTTCCCTCAGGCTGAGATATTCTGCCATCTGTTTTGATTAAACCTTTCAAAATTCAACTTGTGTTTTTCCTTCCATTCCTTTGAAATCTCCTTTAATTCGAGAGTCTTTAGGCTTTCTTCTTACCCTTAACCACCATCTGGTGCTTCTATTAAAAGAAGAAGAAGAAGAAGAAGAAGAAGAAGAAGAAGAAGAAGAAGAAGAAGAAGAAGAAGAAGAAGAAGAAGAAGAAGAAGAAGAAGAAGAAAAAGAAAACACATACAACAAACACTCTGAGTTCCTTGGAAGAAAGGTATAATGATGAAGCTAATTTATTCCCATAGTGAGGCCCATTACTATTTCCATGGCAACAGACTGTGATGTTCTGAACATGGGACTTTGTGATCTTCACAAGAACAGAATGGCAAAAGACCCTGTTCAGACTCTTTGTCCTTATGGATTCTTGGGGTAGTCACCCTTGGTGGCTCCCAAGTGCCTACAGAATTGAGTCCAAAGGACTTAGCATAGCATTCAAGGTCCTTCTCAGTCTGGCCCAGTGACCCCAGACTTGTCTGCCAGCCCCAGGGCTTATGTGTGTCTGGTCCTTTTCTCCTTCTTCTATTGTCCTGGTTGTTTCTAATCCAAACTCTCGAGTCTCCGTGCTCTTACCTGTAACTGTCTCCTCCCCTCACAGCGTCCTCCTCCCTAGTCTCCTCCCTCCCTTTTTTTTTTTTTTTCTTGATCTAACAAATTCCTCTTTGTTGTGGAGATTTAGCTGAAATGTTACTTTCTCTATAGACTCTTCCATGGATCATCCAGGTAATAATGAAACTTTTCTGTCCAGCAAGCATTTTGCTCAAACACCTTAGCGTACAGATATAATGACACCTAAGATCTTGGACCATTACTGCCTTAGAGCACCTTCATTTGAATTGGATTCAGTGTTCCCATGATGCACGTCTGTTTCACTTTTGCAGAGCACCTCAGTTCTTTCATGTGATTTCTCAAGGACTCTGAAGCAAAGTGGCATCATCATCCCATTTTACTGTCAGCAACCCTAATGTCAGTCAATGATCTGGACCACAGAGCAAAATTGTACCTGTGGGGTGTGAAGAAGGCAGAATTTGGGGTCAGGCCTATCTGGGTTCTGGCTATGGGACCTCTCTAGCTTTCCCTTTCTTCACCTACAGAACGATAAGAGAGAAATTGAGACTCTGTACGCTGAGGTGTTTGGCATTTACTAGACACCCAAGTCTTCTTTTCCCTTCTCCTTCGAATCCGATCTAGTTACATCTGGGAAGAAGATATTTCCTTCTGCTTCTGTTGTCCCAGTTTTTATATGATTCTGGAGCTCTGATGGCCAAGCAAGTAAGTGTTTTCAGTCTCTACCAGAGAAAAATTTCACCTTCGTTCCCCTGTCTGTAATCTAGTTTAATAAAAGCTACCAGACAGAGCCGTTGTAAAAATTAAATGAACCAGCGGATGAATGCTCGGAGCTCTTTAGCACAGTGTTGGAGCCACCAGGAGTACTCAGGATGCTGCAATTACATGATCTCCCTCATCATTATCATGATTATTTTCATTATTCTTGTGTGACAGAACAATAGGCCCTGGGAGAATTGCAAAAATTAGCAAGATAGCCTCATGACACTGTTCTCAAAATTTTCTTACTACTGCCTGCCTGGTGGCCACCATCATCTACCTGTACAGTCATTTCCTGCTACATGACTGTGGGCTTGAGACGAACAGGACTCTGTCCTTTATCTGTAG
>NW_022196912.1:26904892-26922651 GCF_008632895.1 Mastomys coucha
CGAAGGGCTCAGTGCTGTGCTCTGTGGAAGCTTAAGATCCATCAAGGTCAATAAAGTACCTGGTATTGGTCCATCCTTAGAAACAAAGCCAGTGGGTAACATAAGGTGTTAAGAGTGGGTAGAGGGAAACAGAGGTAGGCACTTTGCTCTGAGTTCGAGGCCAGCCTGGTCTACACAGTTATTTCTAGGACAGTCAGAACTACGTAGTGAAACCCTGTCTCAATACTAATGCTAATACTAATACTAATAATTGAGTAGTTAGAGAAATAAAGGAGCTATTGCAACTCTCCAAACTACCTTTGTAATTATTCTATAAATCTTAAACCTATTCTAAAATTAAAAAGCTTATTTTAAAACCTGGTTAGAGAAAACATTTAGATACACAAATAGAAGCACATCTATCCTTGTTGCCTGGTTTATAGAAAGAAAACCAGGTCCATGTATCAGACAGCTTCATAAGTTGGTCAATGAACTTCAGAAGGATAAAACTGGTCTCAGGACAGCCAGGACTACACAGAGAAACCCTGTCTTGAAAAAACAAAAACAAAAACAGAGAACTGGTCTCATCTGAGTCCTGATTCCTGCTAATAATGTGCTGTGAATCAAGGGGGTGGACTGGTCATTTGATCCTTCCATAAACCTCATCTAATTGAATCATGCTTTGTTTTGTGTTCTGATAATATGATAAGCCACTCATAGACCAACTTCTTAAGAGCTAAAAGTTCTCCATAAACTGTGTTGGCCCATTTGCTCATCTCTATGACACTAAACAATCTCTATCAGTGATAACCACTCTTAAATTTTGATTTTTCCCATACCCTTGTTCTTTATTTGGTTCTGTTACACATATGTCAGGGGTCAAACGATATGGTAGCTCTGCTTTTGAACTTACCATACTATGTGACTTGTTCCTCTGTCTCAACAGTATGTTGCTATTTATCAGTATATGATTATTTTCTCCACTGTGGATTCATTTTTCTCCATTATTTAATACTCTGTAGCAGAAACATGTCATAGTTGGTTTAAAATCTTTCCCCACTTTTAAAATATTTATTAATTCATTGTGTATGAGTGTCTTGACTGTGTGTCACATGCATGCCAGTGCCTGTAAAGGCCAGAAGGAACTGAAAGCCCCGAAGCTGGAGTTACGGGTGGTTGTGAGCCTCAATGTGGGTTCTGGGAACCTCACCAGGGTCCTCCTCAAGAACAACAAGTACTTTTAACAGCTGAGCCACCTCTCCTGCCCCCAATGTATTTTTAAAGTGTCTTAACTTATAAATGTCTTTGTTCTGTTACTAGAAATCTTTATGAAACAGTTACCAGGTAAGAATATGGTACTTGGGATGACAAATCTACATTCCTATGCCACAGTCACTCATTTTTGGCTCCAGAGAAACCTTTTATTCCCTATGAGTGAGAGCTGAGCTTGTTTTTACACTGTCACCATAATGCATGGGGCACTTTCTTTGGTCTTCATCTGACAGATAAAGGAAAGAAAGCTTGTTCACTAGACAATTTGTTTGAGATCACAGAGCTAGTGAGTGGTGGGATCGAGAATCCTCACTGGGTGCATCAGAGCCTAGAGCCTCCTGATCTGGGCTACTGAGCTAAGAGATATAACTCAAGTGGTGAGCGCTGCAGCAGAAGGTTGTGGTGCTGTGCATACATACATACATATATACACACATATATAATACATACATATATACATATATACACATAATACATACATACACACATATAATACATACACACATATAATACATACATACACACATAATACATACATATACACATATACACATACACACATATAATACATACATTCATATACACATATAATACACACATACATACACACATATAATACATGCATACATACACACATAATATACACATACATGCATATACACATACATACACACATATACTCATACACACATACACATATACATATATATACATACACACAAAATATATACATACACATACATATGCACACAAATGTATATACATACATACATATGTACATACACACACATTTGTTCAAAATTCTCGAGAACACAGGGGACACTCTGAACATCTCTCTACCAGGAGAAAGCTGGTAGTATCTTTGTTGTTCCAGGTGCTATAGCAAAGTATCACACTGGGTGGCTTTAAAACAATAAAAACTTGGTTCTCACAGTTCTGGAGGCTGGAAAGTCCAAGATGCTGAGAGAATCCATGACCTCTCACTCACAGAAAGCTGTCTCTTCACTCTGACACCACAGGGAAAGGGAAAAGGGGTCTCTTGGTGACCTTTTTAAAATAATAATAATAAATAAATAAATAAATAAATAAATAAATAAATAAAGGTACTATCCTTGCCTTCAAGGGCTCTGGCCTAACCTATCAACTTCCCAAAGTCCAGCTCCAAGTACATCAAGAACTAGGCTGCAATGTATGAATCTGAGGGATTTGCAAGCATTCCACCAGACCAAGTAGTACAAAGGGGGTGTGGCTCAGTGGCAGAACAACATGCCTTGCCTTGCACATGCAAGGCCCTAAGTTGAATCCATACTCCAAAAAAAAAAACATTAAGAAAAAGAAAGAGGGGGAGGGGAGGGTGGAGGGAGTGATGTGAGCATTGATACATTGGCGGTGAAGTAAGCTTTCTGCCTCAGAGGATGGATTTTATGAATGCTGTTCTTTTTAGTATTCTCTATGTAGTTCAAGGCCAGTGGTTAGGTAGGAAGTAATTCTGTCACCTCCATCCCACAACTGTGAGGATTAACACCACACACACACACACACACACACACACACACACGTATGTATGTATGTATGTATGTATGTATGTATGCTTTTAAATGATAATGACCCAGAAGAGTGTCCAGAAATAAAGGTATACTAAGACTTTATATTGGAGATAAAGAGCTAAGCTGGAAGAGTAGCCATGGATGAGACTGAGATTGGTAATTGGTACTCATAGACCTCTATGAGTTTGCATGTCACACTAAATGTAATAGGAAGCCTTTGGATGGTTTCATTTAGAAGCACCTTTGCCTACACAAAATGAAATAGAAATACATATCAACGTGGGCCTGCCAGATGGCTCAATGGGGAGAAGGCTCTTCCTACCAAACCTGATGGCCTAAGTTCTAACCCTAGAATCCATATGGTTGAAGGAGAGAGCCGACATATACACATATACACAGAAAGTAAGTAAATAAATAAATTAGAGATTTCTCAGTGTTTAAGGCCATGTACTGCCCTTGCAGAAGATCCAGCTTTGGTTCCCAGCATCCAGGGACCCAACAACCTCTTCTGAACTCTGTGGACACCTGGATTCATATGTGTATATGCACACACACTGTTTTTAAGAAAAAGGGATACATGTGAACTTGAACGAAGTATAAGTAAAGAGATATTTGGCTTTACCATGTAAGACCTTGCATGTAGTTAGTTCCACCCTAGTTGTGACTCTTCACTCCCCTTCCCTCCTGAGTGGGACATGTTTTCCCTTCTACTTATTAAAATCCTACCCATAAAGAGACTAGCAAGCTTCATAGCTTAAGGAGTAAGCCTATAATCTGGGCACTACAGATATGAAGTTAGCAATGGCATTGTTAGGATAAACCTGGCTCATTGGCCAGGGGGCAGGCCTGGGACAAGGAAGGGGATCAGAAGTCCCATGGGGTTAGTCTCCTGGTGAAGACACTAGCTCAGGATTGAAGGTAAGATGTGTATTCGGGAAAGGCGGCCAAGACAAAGCTGAAACTCCTGGGACTCAGACCTTTGTATGCAGTTTGTATGGATGGGACCAGAGGGTTAAAGACTCCACCAGAAAGATCTGAGAAGGTTTGGTGCTTTCCCATCCAAGCCTATCCTTTAACAGGTAGAGAAACATTAGGGGCCTCCCTGCGGGACCTTGATGATGTTTAATAACATTGTTTACCTCCTGGTTCCCAACCTCCCCAATGCTGTGACCCTTTAATACAGTTTCTCATGTTGTGGTAACCCCTAACCATACAATTACTTCCATTGCTACTTCATAACTGTAATTTTGCTACAGTTGTGAATGTATCTGTGTTTTGTGATAATCTTAGGTAAGCCCTGTAAAAGAGTCATTCGACCCCCAAAGGGGTTGTGACCCACCAGTTGAGAAGGTTCACTTCATCTTCTCCTCCAGCATATTTTTAAAATTATTCTTATGTTTTATCCTCTGAAACTCCAATTATGCATTATCTCATGTAATATTAAAATACTTGTGTAGAGTGTTTTGGTTCTGACAGCATGAAATACTGTGATAATGTGAACTAAATCCTATATAAAATATAATGACATAGTCAAGATTAGAGAAGAAAAGGAGGAGGAGCAGGAGAAGGGTGAGGAAAGGGAAGTCCCAAATGCCAAGAGAAAAGAGTTAGCTCAGATGAAAGCAGTAAACTCCAGTTATGCAGAGTAACTAGGAAAAGTGGGGTCCTGGTTCTGTGCATAAGAACCTGGGGCCCAAGGTTATAGACTGAGTGTTCACACAGGGAAATAATACATACCCACAGACTTGGGAAAGGCAAAATTACAACTGGCATTCCTGCACAAGTCCTGCTTAACACTTGTGAAATCCATGACAAGGGAGCATGAAAATAACCGCTGTTCCAGTGGCTCACAGACACAGCAAAGGCGCTCTCTGCTTGATGAACAATAGACAAAGTCTCCAATGGGAGTTTGGGGCAGAATGTCAGCCAAATAATGAAGTAGGGTAGCCTAAATGTACATTAATCTCCAAATTAGTCTAGGACTCGTAACATTTCTTAAGCCCTGGCAAGAAAAATACAAAACATCAAGGTCGAGTTAGTCTCATTGTTTAGGGCACAAGATGAAAAAGAAACAACCTCATGCTCTCACCCACGAGAAATCTCAGTGGACAAAACAGATTTAGAAACAAGCCAACACGAGGGAGATCTCACATACACAGCAGCAGGGGAGCTTTACAACTGCATATGGAATAAGGCCATGAAAATCGGTTACAGGCTCATAATCCCAGCTACATGGGAAACCGAAGCAGGATGACTGCAGGGTTATTGGATAATTTTTAAAATGTGTGTGTGGGGGTCTGTGTGTGTGTATGTGTGTGTGTGTGTGTGTGTGTGTGTGTGTGTGTATACACTGCACACACAGGTATCTGCTGAGCCCCAGAGGGGTGTCTGATCCCCTGGAACCCTGGGTTCAGCAGCTATCACCCCGTCTCAAAAATTAAACTCCTGTTCTCCAGCATCCATAAATGTTGAAAGATAAGCTACAAACTAGGAAATTGTGGCCCACAGGGATTGGAGAAATATGTGTGAAAAAGTTAAGAGTTTGGAAATGAAAAGGGTACTCCAGATATGTATGGCTCAGTGGTTATTTTAGCATTTGCTGTGATGGAACAACATGGGCAAAAACAACTTGGGGAGGAAAGGGTTTATTTCATCTCACAGCTTGTATTCCATCATCCAGGGAGGGCAGGGCAGGAACCTGGTGGCAGGAAGTGATACAGAAGCCACAGAGAAATGCTACTTACTGTCTTGTTCTTCATGGCTTGCTTGACCTGCTTTCCATAGCACGCAGTATTAGCAGCCCAGGAGTGGCAACACATCAGTCACCAACCCATAAAATGCACTACAGACTATCCTGCAGGCAAATCTTATGGAGGCATTTTCTCAATTGAAAGTTCCCTTTCCAAATGATTCCAACAAGTGCGCATGAAATTGACTCTCACAGTGGGAGAGCACATACCTAGCATGCATGGGATCCTGAGTTCAAGCTTCAGTACTAAGGAGAGAGAGGGAGAGAGGGAGAGGGAAAGGTAGAGAGGAAGAAAGAGAGAGAGAGAATGTACTAAATACCTTTAAATGGAGTTAAAGAAGGCAAAAACAGCAAAAGAGAAACAGTGTAGTGTTAAAAAGATAACAGTAAAACTATGCAATACTTTATAGAGAAAGGTGTAAGTCCTCCCTCATATTGAAGAAACAGGAACAAATACACATACACACACACATTCACAAGTGCACTCACCCATGAACACATGCATACACACATGTGGGTGTGCACACACAAACTTGTAGAAGACTTGATATGCACACACAAATATCTAGAACACTAGATACAAAGTAACCAGAGACAAAAAGCATGTAACTATTAGATAGTAGCAATGAGGGGCTTAGGAGATGGCTCAGTGGGGAAAGCATTTGCCTCACTCATAGGAGACCTGAGTTCATATCCTCAGAACCCACATGAGGCTGGCTATTGTAGCACATGCTTGTGATTCCAGTGCATCTGTGATGAGGTGATCAGCAGAGACAGAAGTCCTGGACACTGGTTGAACAGCTAGCCTGGCATACGCAGCAGTGAACAAGAAACCGTATTTCTAACACGGCAGAAGGAAGGGCAAAGACTAAAACACCTAAGATAGTCCTGTGACCACCACATGCATGTGGTGGCACATTGCATGCACACACACATGCCCACATGTGCACACACACACACTTAAAAAAAAAACTATTCTCATCATAGCAATAGCATCTCCAAGAATAGATTAATGTCTTCAAAGAAAGATAAAACTTAAAATTCTACATGTAACTAAAATGTCTTTAAAATAACAGAAATAAAGAAGATACTTTCAGACAGGACAAGTGGCTTCACAAGTGTGACAGGAGGAGTTATGAAGCCTGTTGAAGGTGTTTCTGCCTGGACTAACAAAAGAAAGTCATTGAAACCAAGGTGAAGACATTATAGAAAAAGATAGAAAGGACAACAACCAACAGATAAACTGTCTAACAAATAGATGGAAAATATACAAATATCACTTACATAAATAATACTAATGATATTTTTAAATAAATGATTGGGGATTTAAAACAAACTGCAAATAAAATACCAGCTAAGAATAGCATACATATACAAAACATCTGTACAGACGGCTCAGGGAACACTGGGGAGATGGGCAGAAAGACTAGAAGGGCCTGAGCATCAGGGACTTTGCTGTGAGATTGTGTCTCTAAGTAGTGGCATTCGAAAACTCTACATTCAACAACTATAGATGGCATCATTTCTCAGGATCATTTGTGAGAAGGCAGAAAAACATGGACACACAAGCTATGCTCCACACCTTAAAGGAAGTCTTGGGGGAAAAAATGTTTTCACGTCATAATCTGGTAAAGGTGAAAATAAGCAACTTTTTGTTTTGTTTTGTTTTTGTTTGTTTGTTTGTTTGTTTGTTTTGAGACAAGGTCTCACCATTGTAGCCTTCTTGGCTGGTCTAAAACTGGAGAAGTAGACCAGGCTGGCCTTGAGCTCAGAGATCTGCCTCTTCCTCCTAAATGCTGGGATTAAAGGTGTGTGCCACCACACCCAGCAACATTTCTTTTTTAATATTTGAAATTTTTAAAACATGTTTTTGATCTTTCAGCCTTAACAAGTTCAAGTACAGGGAGCACAGAAGGGGGACATACTGATCATGGGCATGCATTGCTTTTAAAGGAAAAGAAAATCAATGCATTAATTGTAGGCATTAGAAAATGAGTGCCGTTTTAGAGGGTAGACAGAACAATAAAGAGAACTACAGGGCTAGAGAGATGGCTCAGCGCTTAGGAGCACTTACTACTCTTCCAGAGGTTCTTAGTTCAATTCCCAGCAACCACATGGTGGTTCACAACCATCTGTAATGAGGTCTAATGCCCTCTTCTGTTGTGTCTGAAGACTGCAACAGTGTACCCTTACACATTAAATAAATTAAAAAAAATAATAAAGAAAACTACAGAAACCCATTCTATTAAAAAACAGTAACAATGTAGACCTTTGACAAAACTAAGAATGGACCTTATTTTATCTATTTTTAGACACTTATTTACTTTAAGTATCAAAAATAACTTATAACTGGTGATATCTAAAATTCAACAAATATGGTAAACCAGTCTATGATAAAGTTGATCCACAATAAAAAAAAAAACAAAACAGAGCAGGCTCAGGCTCAAATAAAGAAAACAAAAAAAACTTAGCTATAATCACAATAAAAATTCTTTCATCAATATAGCACACACAGATCCACACACAGTTTTTAGTTTTTAAGAAGTAGAAAATATGCTAGACCTATGACCACAAGCAAACATGGAATAATAGTTAAATCTACCACAAAGAAAACATGAGGTTCATGTGATTTTACAGTCAAGTTCATTTCCAGAAAATTGAACTAAAAAATGGAAAATTCATTTTATGAGACTAGTATATTCTCAATACTAAAACCAGGCAGTGACTATACAAGAGAGAAAAATATAAATCAGTCATAGTCAAATCATAAATGTACAAAGGAAAAGTCCTAAACAATTCAAATGCAGATGTGTGAGGCTTTTTAATCATGCTAATTTGGATTTATCATGTACTGATTAATTACCAGAAGGAAAAAATCTGTAATTTTATCACAGTACATTAGTAAAAGAAGCCAGCCATGTGACCTTCTCTGAGAATACAGGAAAAGCATTCAATAAAATTTAACAACCACTCATGATTTTAGAAAACACACAACTCTTAGCTAAGTGGGAAGCAACAGACTTCTCTAAGCCCAGGGGTAGGGTTATAGACTCAATCGTCTAATGTTAGAAGCATTTTTTAATTCAGAGAGAAATGGTAGCCAATATCATTGCATCCAGTTAACAGTGTCCTGAAAATGTAAAATATGTAATCATTGTCATCATAGGGGGAAAACTACCATGGCATGCTAATGGTTGTTTAATACCCCCGGATGCCATATCAGAGGCTGATTTTGATGACTTTCTGGCCTGTGATTTTTTTGTGTTTTACTATGCCTTGAAGTCTTTGGTTGCAAGCCAGATATGATATATACTGGATTCATAAAACTGAAGTAAACAGCTCATTCATGTGAAGTTTTATATTATCTGGTTGGAGGTTAAGCCCTATTTACTGTTGGCTGCAGCTGTAGGTATTAGAAACTAAAACGTCCTCTGATGTCCTTGTTTCTGCCTCTTGTTGGTTTTAGGTTTCTCTAATATAATATAATAAATAATGCCTGAGCTCAACACACAATTGCTTCAGCTATATTCTCTAATCTTATAAAGGGATTCAAGTGATATGGTGATAAAGTATTTAGGGAGAGAGGAGAAGAGGTTTGTTAGATTTACAAATAAGAGGCAAAGAAGGGCAGTGGTGGCGCATACCTTTAATCCCAGTACTTAGGAGGCAGAGGCAGGTGGATTTCTGAGTTCAAGGCCAGCCTGGTCTACAGAGTGAGTTCCAGGACAGCCAGGGCTACACAGAGAAACCCTGTCTTGAAAAACCAAACCAAACCAAAACAAAACAAGACAATACAAAACAAAAGAATCAGAGGCAGGCAAAATGGCCTAGCATGGAAAGAGCTTGCCACTAAACCTGAGTTCCAGCCCTGGCCCCCACATGATGGAAGAGGAGAACTGATTTCACAAGTTGTCTTCTGACATTAACATGCAAGCAATGGGATGAGAGCCCCCTCCCCCGTGAGCGTGCACGTGCATGCACATGTACACACACACACACACACACACACACTAACTAAATAAACAAAATCTTTTAAAAACATACATTTAGGCTTTTAATGTGCCTGTATCCCTGGGGTGTGACCTTCCCTGGGCTTTGTTTTCTCTGTCTGTGCCCCCCCCCCCCCCCCCCCCCCCCCCGCCCGCCTCCCATGTCTCTAGTCCTTGTGAGAACCCGAGGCTAGAGGCAGCAGGGCTGGGGTACTCCCATTCCCTCTTTCCCCTTGCAAAAGTCCCAGTCTGCAGCTTGGTCTTCAGAGAAGTCCAAACCAGTTAGGATCTGGTAAAACAGTTTGTCTTGAGAGGAAGAACAATGCTGTGAGCGTGTGTGTATATATATATATATATATTTTTTTTTTTTTTTTCAAAAGCAGTTCCTTTCTGTCTCTCCCAGCCAGGAGCACAGGCGATTTTCTGTAATAATCTCCACGATGTAAATGTAAATGTAGATGATTCTGAAAGCTAAAACTCATAAAAGTGTAGAGGAACCACGAAAACTGCACCCTCTGACACGCTGAACCTCCAATGACTCAAGTTCAACCTAGATTTTCTTCCCCCAGTTCCTAGGGAGGTTTCTGTTTCTAGACTTCTGTTATGGCAGGCTGTGATGTTGTTGTTCCACTTTCTAGTTCTCAGCTCAGGGGTATTAGTTTGCTCTGTGACGTCAGTTTTATGTGGGATTAATATATGTTAATATATTAATTGATCTTTATGTTGATTATTGATATTAAATTATAAGGTTTAACATATTAATTCTGTTAACATAATAATTAATATAAATATATCTTATATATTTGATTTTCAGCTTGATTGACCATTTCTCTTATGGGCTAGGGTGATATTTTATTTTATTTACTCTATTGTAGACAGAGTCTTATGTAGCCTAGGCTTGCTATGTAGCCAGTGGTGACCTTGACTCAGATCCTTCTGACTGCACTATCTGAGTGATGGAATTATAGGCAAGTGCCACCACATCTAGGTGCTGGGCATCAGCTCCAGGACTTCATGATTGCTAGGCAAGTATTCACCACCTGAGCTTCATCCCCTGCAGGAGTGACAATTTCTAGCCTTACACTGAAGACCAGAAACCAATTAAACTGGCTTTATTAATAACTTGTGTAATTATCTATGTAAAAATCCAAGATAATCCACATTAGAACTTAAAAAGAGAGTTCAGAACGGTTTCTGTATATAAATATATAAATTCTACAACATTATTACATATTAAGAACATTATTACATATTAAGAGCATATTGAGCTGGATGATGGTGGCATACACCTTTAATCAATCCCAGGCTTGGGAGGCAGAAGCAGATAGATCTCTGAGTTAAAGGCCAACCTGGTCTACAGAGTGAGTTCCAGGACAGCTAGGGCTAAACAGAGAAACCCTGTCTCACAAAAACAAACAAACATATGAACAGCAACAACAACAACAACAAAATCAACAAGCAAATGAAAATGCAGTTACTAAAATATTCTGTTAACTATAGAAAGAAAACCCTAAGGCATACCATTCTAACGAAAGACAAAAAGTCTGTATGAAAAATACAAAGAATTTCAACAATATTTCTATTTACTCCTTGAGGATCTCATACGTACATACAATGTATTTTATCATACCTTTCCCCAGTGCCCCTCCAACTTCCCCTAGCTCCACCCTCCATGCCTTCTTCCCAACTTTGTGCCTTCTTAAAAAAAAAAAAAAAAAAAATCAGCCACAAGTCGCATTAGCCAAGTGTATTAGGATATGCATGTAATCCCAGTAGCTGGGAGTTTATGGCAAGAGAGCTACAAAATTGTGGCTTGTACAGGCCCTCTAGTAAACTCAAGGCCAGCCTGAGATGCACAGCTAGGCACTGTCTCAAAATAAATAAATAAATAAATAAATAAATAAATAAATAAATAAATAAATAATAAAAAAGTTTCCAAGTTAGAGGATATAATATAATGAAAAAGTAATCGCCTACATGATGCAGGGCTCCTGGCTTCAATTTCCCTCCAACACTACCAAAAATCTCTGTAATTGTACATCCATCTCCTAGGTCCTAACAATTCTGCTCTATAATATTTGCCTTTTTCTTTCTTTTTTTTTTGGGGGGGGGGTAGTGTTTCGAGACAGGGTTTCTCTGTGTAGCCTTGGCTGTCCTGGAACTCACTTTGTAGACCAGACTGGCCTTGAACTCAGAAATCTTCCTGCTTCTGCCTCCCAAGTGCTGGGAGTAAAAGCATGCGCCACCACTGCCCGGCAATATTTGCCTTTTTCAATGTGCTTTTAATTGTTCTTCCAATGCAAAAGAAACAGTGGCTAACATTGTTAATACCTGAACATAAAGCAAGACAGTTGCACTAACTGTTCTCTTCATTATTGTATTCTTTACTGTCTTGCACTCAAAGCAAATTAATAATAATAATAAATTCTATTTTATAAATGAAGCAATAAATTGCTAATAAATGTTATTAAATCTCAGAAGTTGTTCTGAGTACACATCTTTTTTAACATGTTTAATGAAGTGGGAAACATGTATAAAACTTCTGCCTGCCAAAGCTTGATAGTGGTCTTTTAAAGACAAACGTTTAGGAGTTGTTTTGAACTATGAGCTGAAGATGCCACTATTTTTTTTCCAGGGCATACCATTTTCACTTGAAAGAAAGACTCACAAACCATGATTATTCAGACTTGGGAATTTGGCAGGGATTTTCTTAAAAAAAAAAAAGAAGAAGAAGAAGAAGAAGAACAAAGTGAGCCTGTTACTTCAGGGATGGAGACTGGCTACATCTGCTGCCAAGGGTGAATGTTGAGCTTTCAGGCAAATCCAGAATTTTGGAAGTTATGTTCATCAGCACAAACTTCACAGTTAAAAAAAAAACAACTTTGATTATCAAATCAGAAGTGTTATAAATAAGTGTGTACACTTTGACATTTCATATTGAAATCTGTCAACATCATAAGGGCACATAGATCAGCCAAGGAAATTAAGGTTTTCAAATGAGCAAGACGGACCAACAGGCTTATGTGACAACACAGAGGGGTGCTTATGTGATTTCAGAATCCACATAAGGTAATCTTTGAAAACTATTATTTGTTGAATTTGGATTTAGGTTCTTCAATGAAGAATATCCAGAATTATCTGAGACTCTTAGGGTTTGTGCCCCTTTACAACTACACATCTGTGTGGTGTGCGCATCTCTTCATGTACTCCAGTGAAGGTAACATATTGCAACAGGTTGGACGCAGAGGCAGCTAGGAGACGCCTCAGGCGAGACAAGGTCTGTCAGGACAGACATCATTGGGGAGACTTGGAAAAATGCAGAACAGAGCCCCCTTTCTCACTCTATTTTTCAATATGGAAAATAGTTCTTTCTCATTTAAAAACATGCAATTTCTTATTGTTATTTTGTAATGAATTTTAAAACAGTTTTGTTTCTCAGTGTCACATTTGGATCAGTGGACCCAATCCATATAAACAAAAGCTATTTCGAATCTTTTGACAGTGTAGACAGTTATAAAAGGATCTCAAGAGATAAACTTTGAGACTCTTTGCCCTAGAGATTTTTATCTTTAAAAATGTCCCGTGTCCCACCACGAGAAAGGAAAACACCAACCAGCCTGCAGCAGCAGCAGCAGTGTTGGTGACGCCTCCTCTAAAGCACACTAGTGAGTTATGTCGATAAGAGAATGGGTAAACACCTTAGGTCATATAATAAATAGCTTTTGAAGTTAAAATGAATGTGTTAGGTTTGCTCAGACTCGTGTGGTTGATTCTGGGAAATAAAAGCTTGTTACAAAAGGTAAGAGATAGAATGATACCACTTGTATACATTTCCATACCAGAGAATCTGACATCATGCTTATGGATATATCCATAAATAATAAGAACACATACTTTTTCTTGTGGCTACTTGAGAGGTCCAAACCAACCGAGGCTCAGAAGACGGGCTGATAGGTAAACCACTCACCTTACATGTGTGAGAACTGAATCAGATCCCCGGAACCCATATAAACTGAGTCAGTATGGCTTCCATCTATAATCCCAGCTCACAGGATGTGGAGACATCCTCGCTAGTTAAATTTGTCAGCTGTGGGCTCCTTGTTCAGCAAGAAACATTGCCTCAATTAAAAAGGTAGAGAGCTATTGAGGAAGAAACTTGGTGTTAATTTCCAGTCTCCACAAACAATTTTCACACCACCCACACACGTGTAAACATGCACACACACACATGCATACAAAAATAAAAACAAAAATCCAAACCAATAATGCCAGCATGGGAGTGGGCACTGGGGTCAGGGGAAGGAAGGGACATTTCAGACACATTCATGCAAACTCCTAAGAAAAATATATGAAATAAATGTAGCACAAAGTTAACATTAACTGATCTGAGGCCATAGGTATTGTTCTGAACATCGTTGTTTTCTGAACGATGCTGTTTATTTGAAATACTCTAGCTTTAAAGCAACAACTTATTTTTAAGTGCCACACAGTTGCTCTCAATTAGTAAAGAGAAAGTAAAGAGAAGCCAGCTAGCTAGATCCCAGTGAAATGCTTTTCTTTTTTTCCCCATCCAGGGCCAAAGGGCCAGCTGTCCAGCTTTTGCCTGTTGTTTGTTGAGCCTAATAAGCGATGGGCTAGTGAGGGTTTGAGGAGGGGGGTAATGTCTTTTCTGTCTGCAAAGCTCTTGATCCTGGGTTCTCAGTCATGGCTGCTGAGGAAATTCTCCCCCAGATTTCTTACAGAACCCCTGCAGCTGTTAGGCAGGGCACCAAGCCAGAATACCCAGGGAACAACTCGAACAGGCACAGTGTAGTTCCCGCTCAGTGCAGAACTCCCAACACAAAGTATCCTGTTCCTGTTCCTTTTGAAGCCAGAGAGAAGCCTTTGATTTGTGTGGTGATGATATCATGTAGCCTGCTGGGTGTAGCTGGGCTCTGGGCGCAGAGCTGAGAGGCAGCTAACTAATTCCCCCGGCACTGCCTAACTCTCCTGGGCCCACTGGGTAATTTCAGAATAAAGCAGAGATTATTATTATTATTATTATTATTATTGCCTTTAAATCCATGCATCCCGTCCAGAAGCCTCTCTGCTTCCTGTTTTCTGTGGTTTTTGTTGTTTTTGTTTTTGTTTTTTTTTTTAATTGCAAAGACCCTGGGCAATAATTTTCAGACTCCATGGCCTCTGATACGGAGGAAAGAGCCTGATATTCTGGTTTTGTTTCTGTTTGAGGAGTGTATGCCCAGAGGAATTGTATGTGTCCCAGATTCAACACAGCTGTTAATTAGAGCTGAGAACACTTGGTTGACCCCTATGTGGCTAATTGCTAGAATTGAGAAGCGTCTCTAAGGGCCTCGTATGATAACAACTGAAAATTGTACTGAGCCTCACCTAAGCTTCTGGAGCCAGTTCAGGACGGGAAGCAATAGGCTCCCTGCAGTTCCTGGCACTGGAGAGGCAGCTCTGTGCTGAAGGAGCACTATTAAGGATTCTCTTCAGTGATTAAAACACCCACATTTCACTTTGGATGTGGGGCTTGAGGCAGAGTGGTAGAAAAGGCTGGTGGGAGAGCTCAGAACTGCGCAGTGAAGCGTGTGTGGCCTACTTCGGGGGGCTTTGGCCGCTCCCTCATATTGCAGCCAGCACCAGCACCACCAGCACTTTCCAGGCTCTTTCTGTGCTACGGGGTGTAGGTTATTGCTGTTGGGGACCCCCACACTGCTTCTAAAGGAGCAGCTTGAGGTAAGTATTCTTCCCCACACCTTATGACTGCAGTAATGCCTAGCTCTCAAAATGGGGGACACCTATGGAAATCACCTATCTTGCCACCAGGATCCCAAGAGTGACAATCACTTCCTGTCTTCTGTCTGCCCTATAAGAAGAGAACAAAAGGATAGAACCAGAAATTTAGAAAGGTAGGGTGAGAGTTGGAGCGGGGTGGGCAAGAAGAGGAGGCGAATAACAGGGAGGAAAAGTAAGGCTGACCCTCAGAGGCTGCCAGGGATGTTGGCCAGAGAGAGAATGGGGACAGGAAGATGGGGAGAGGGGGAGGAGTCTGAAGTGGAAGAAGGCAAATGAGACATGCTAAACAGAGCAACAAGGAAGGAGGAGCTTGCTCCTTCTTCCAGCTTTGGGCGGGGTGAAGGGGGGGTGGGGAGGGGCGGAGGGGGGCGGGCAACGGGGAGTGTTTGGGCCTTCTCAGCCAAGAGGCCCAGAGTATACCCAGATAGTACTCTGGCCGCCTCCACCACCTCAGCCTGGCTGAAGGAAGGTGTGCTGGAGCCAGCATGTAAGGAGAGATTCATGATCCTTTTTCCAGGAGAGGTTCAAACCGCGAGTCCAATTCCAGGAAGTGATAGCAACAGAAACGCAACCCAGTCAGCCTTGCCCAGGGCCAGGTTGGGGAGAGACCCAAGGGAGTTGGAGGAAAGGGAATTTATTTCATTGCCTATTAGAGCCAAGATAGGTTGTCAAGGGCACCCTGTTCCGGGGACAACTGGGGACTCTACGGGTCTTTTGTGAGTGTGGGGATCAAATTCAGGGCCTCCTGCATGCTAGGTAGACACTCTGTTACTGAGCTCTGGTCTCAGCCTATTCTGCAAGGTCTCGAACTGAACCTTTCACCCTCCTTCCAACAATATTCCTCACTAATAAATGTGTGTAGAGCCCCCTTGAATGCTTAGCTGTGTTCAACAAGAGTAGGGGAAATGGAGACAGCCAAGTATAGTTGCAGGCTACGGGCAAATGCCCTGAAGAAGAAAATCAAATATGCAAAGAATCACGGCGTGCAGCCAGGAGAGCATGAAATTACTAGGTAAATGGTGCAACAGAGACTCAATCTGCAGAACTGAAATGGGATCGATGAGGGCTCGAGTAGTCAAGGAGACTACACGCCAGCAGTGGGCTCTGAGAAGTGAGACTGAGCAAATGCACAGATGGGCTGTCCCTGGATAAACTGATAAGGCTGGTCTCATTCACTTAGGGACTCACGCTGGAGACCAAGTCACAGACTCTTATCGTCGTGAGTTTACACAAAGTGTCAGACGCTGAAATTGGTCATGAAAGTTCTCCTAGTTGATCCACAGCACCCCGTCATCCCACACATTACCAGGGCCTTGTGTTTGATAAACACTCGCTCTGTCACTCAGATACAACCTCAGCCTGCTCACAAGGCTTGGAAGAAAGAATTTTTATTCTCAGAATAGGTAAATACTTAATTTTACATATGATAGGCTTCAGCATTATACTTGAAAAAATGAGTCCCAAAGAGGTCAGATGCCTAACACAAGGTCAACTATGGTCAGGACTAGACTTCAGGTTTTATTAATTTCTAATGGAGTTACACTTTTCATTGATAGGTTTCTTTTTTGTTTTTGTTTTTGTTTTGTTTTGTTTTGGCAATGCTGGGGATTGAGCATGTGCATGGAGTCATGATTCCCTATAGATAACTATACTTTAAAATAATCACTTTTTGTTTTGGGGGGAGGGGTGGTGCAGAGTCTTTTGTAGCCAAGGCTGGCAAGGATGACCTTGAAGTCCTAATCCCATTGTCTCTAACTCACAAGCAACCAGATTACAGCCATGTATTGAGAAGTATAATTTTTTTTATTTTTATTTTTCCATTTTCATGTGTATATGTGTTTGCGCACATACACACATGCATGCATGTAAGTGTGCTGGTTGTAGGCTGATACTGGGATTCATTCTTGATCACTTTTCCACTGTATTCACTGAAACAAGATCTGCTCATCAAACCCAGAGCTCATTGATGTGGCTAGTCTTGATGGCCAACTTACCCTGGGGGTCCCCTGACTCTACCTTCCAAAGCTGCAGTTATTCATGGGCTAATTAGTCATGCCCACCTGACATAGCAGTGTATAGGTTTTGGGAATTTGAACTCTGCTTCTTCCTTATGCTTGCTTGGCAAACACTTTAACCATTGAGCCATGAACCCAGCCCAAAAGAATAATTTTAAATATTTTTGGTTTTTTAATAATAAGTGTTTGATCATAGAAATATGTGAAATATAGATAAACCTCCAAATTAAAATCATTTATAATCACCTCATCCATTCAGAGATATTTTGATAATCAGTAAACATCTCTACCAGCTTTACTTCAGGAGCAAATATACCTGGTATCCTTTAAGAAAAAGCATTGTAGCCGGGCAGTGGTGGCGTACGCCTTTAATCCCAGCACTTGGGAGGCAGAGGCAGGTGGATTTCTG
>NW_022196912.1:26923021-26934439 GCF_008632895.1 Mastomys coucha
AAAAAAAAAAAAAAAAAAAAAATCAAACATTGTAAACTTGGAACTTGGAACAGTTAATTAAAACAAAAACAGTATCTGATGTTTTTAAAGGAATGTAGCAGCATGTTAAAATAGGCTTCTTCCTTTCTTGGGAGTTTTGGCCCAAGCTCCAAAGCTGAACACAATAGGTTGAAGTGAGTGTCCTCCCCCACCCCCACCTCAATATCCTAAATGGGGTGCAAGACTACCTAGGCAGGACATCCAGAGCAGGCGAGAGCCAGCCCTGCCATGATCAGACCTGCCCAGAGCTCCAGGCATCGTAAGAGAAAAGTTAAGCAAAGGACCTAGCCAATGCCTTTGGTCTTGACCAGAAAAAAATATATATCTGCAGTGAAAAACTGGCCGGAGATGTCTCAGGCAGGAGAGTAAAGCCTGAGGGTCCCAGCAGAACACACTGCACTCACGTAAACCGTAGGACAGCTTGTGGCAGGTAGCTACGTAGAAGAGAGATGGACCCTAAGAGGCCCTTCTAGATGATTCCAGCATAGGAAAACACTCTGTGGGATGGGTCCACTGGCATCCAGATAATAAAGAAGAAATTGAGTCTAACTAAGGTGACTGTTGTCCACACAGGGACTGCTATGAAGGGAGGCCCAAGAGAGGAAAGGCCTTTAGGTCCTTAAAACCAGAAAGACAGCTTTAGGTCTGCTACTCGCCAAGGGCTCTGGGATTACAATGGCAAGAGCCACTTCTTGTTCCCTGATTCTTTCTGTCCTGGAGCCAACTACAGCAGAGGAGGTGAAACAGAGAGAAGAGAATGACCATGCACTCCTTCAGCATGCTTGTAAGTCTGGATATGGTCCACACTAATGGACAAAAAGCATTTTGTTTGGATAAGAAAGTTCTGGCATTAGATCAGATTGAACGTTTTAAGACCGGAAGGTGATCAGAAAACCAAGAGTAGAAAGAAAGATTTGAAAGAGCATTTTATGGGAGCCAGAGAGATGACTTCAGTAGTGCCTGTCACACAAACAAGAGGACTCGAATTGAGATCTCCAGCATCCAGATGAAAAGCCAGGTGTGGCGCTATGCATTTGTGGTCCCAGCACTGGGATGACATAAACAGATCCCCAGGGCTTGTTGCACCCCTCACCCCAATCTAGCCAAACACTTGAGTTCTGGTTCAATGAGAGAGTCTGACTCAAAAAATAAAGCAGAGAGGGATAGAAGACAGTTGATATTTACCCCTGGCCTCCACATACATGTGCACCTGTACACACACATGTGCACGTATGTGCATGTACATGTACACACACATACACAAAGGACTGTCATAAGATAGAACACTTGCTTTCTGCTCAAGCCCTCTCAGTCTGTCTTGTTAGATACCTTAGTTACAGAAGAATATTCTGATGAGTTGGGGGAGGATTGACTGCTAGAGGGAAACGGCCAGTAGCTGTGCTTTAAAAATTAGACAATAAGGCGATGGGGGCTGAGGATATTGCTGATGTAAATCTGGCAGGAGTTTTAATGATTGCTCAGATGAGGAAGGGAATAGAGTGGATGACTCATGTGAGCTTTTAAAGTCTCGAGCTAGAGTCTCTGGGAGATGGGGACTTGATGGATGGCAGTGCCACTTGTACAGCTAAATGTGACCACACACTTAGGTCAACGATGCTGATTTTTTTTTTTTGAGTTCTTCAGTTGAGCATCTTCTGAGCCAATTTATGAGTCATATAAAAGAATTGATCTCATTGCTTTTCATTTCTCCAATTTCTTCCCCCACAATGTAATCCATCATTTAACAAGCTCTGATTGAGTATCTCATATACATTGTATGTCCTGCTAGTCACCATAGGGAAAGGTCAGCAGGACACAGGATCTGTCCTCAAAAGGTCTCAGTCTATCTGTTCTACCTGTTTCAGTGAAATAATTGGGGTACCCAAGTTTCTGTGGCCTAAGCCCTCCTGAGTCTGTAAGTCAAGCCATTGTTCTTAATATAGAGAGGACAGAGCCTTCTGTACATAGGGTAACACACCATCATAAGTACATCATGTCACATTGTATCCAAATTGTCCAAATTCTGTTGTGCAGAATTTAAGCTGTTATGACATTATATAGAAAGTTGATCTTTGTCAAAACTGTGTTTTCTAAATGTAAGCTGGCCTTCAAACCCAGCCTAAAAATCATAGGAAAAGAAAGAAAGAAAGGAAGGAAGAATGAATGAATGAATGAAACAAAAAGAAAGGAAAAAAGGCAGAATGAATGAATGAAATAAAGGAAGGAAGGAAGGATGGAAGGAAGGAAGGAAGACCTACCCAAACAGAATATCAAAGCTTTGTGTTAAAATTAGGAAATTATAAAAATTTAACAATTAAAATTGTGAAGAATTCAAACCATAGTTGTTTCTTTCTCAGAGCATATAGCTGGGTATAAAAACAGATGCAGAGTGAAAGATGAACTGACACACAGAGCAAGCAAATTACAAGGAAAGATGTTATGGGGAATCTCACATGTCTAGTCTTGTTCCCATCTGAAGCCTCACAAGCCTAGCCTTCACTATCCATGTGTCTATTGGCATTCCAGTCTTCCAGACTCCAATCATAATGGCTCATTAAGCTCCACTTGCAGCACTTCTCTAGTTCACATCTGCAAGCTCTTCCACATTCCTCCTGCAAACCAGTTCCAAAGACATATGACCCTTATGGTCAGGTTTAATCAGAGAAACTAAAACACCCTTGTCCACATGCTCTATTGGTTACTTTTGCCAACCTGTGACCAAAATACCTGATATAAACAACTTAAGAAAGACTTGCTTTGGCTCCAGCTCAGAGGGTTTCAGTCCATCAGAGCAGAGAAGGCATGGTGAAGCAGATCCATCTTCGGCGGCAGAAGTGTGAAGAACTAGCTATTTGCATCATAGTAAACTGATTAGGAAGCAGCCTTATTGAAGGCTGGTCCCTAATGACCTACTTTTGCCATGTAAGCCTCATTTTCTAAAGGCCTCTGGAGCTCCCCTCCCATAATTCTATAGCTAGGAAACCAAAACTCAAAATGTGAGCCTGTGGAGAACACTTAAGATTTAAACCAGGAAACCTGGCAGTGGTGGTGCATGCCTCTAATCCCAGCACTTGGGAGGCAGAGGCAGGCAGATTTCTGAGTTCAAGGCCAGCCTGGTCTACAGAGTGAGTTCCAGGACAGCCAGGGCTACACAGAGAAATCCTGTCTTGAAAAAAAAAAATTAAATTAGGGCCCTTGGGGACTGGAGAGATGGCTCTGCGGTTATGAGCACTGACTGCTTTTCTAGAGGCCTGAGTTCAATTCCCATCAACCACATGGTGGCTCACAACCATCTGTAATGAGATCTGATGCCCTCTTCTGGTGTGTCTGAGGAGAGCAACAGTATACTCATATACATAAAATACATCTTTTTAAAAAATTTTTTAAAAAAAGATTTAAACCATAACAGACAGTGAGTCTTCAGATTTCTCTTAAGTAGAGTGGCTAGAGAAAGATTCTTTAAGGATGTGACTTTTATGTGTAAAAGCCCCAAGGGATGATGTATTACATGGACTGAAGAATCCAAAAGAAGGTACAGACGACTAAAACACTAGGAATGTGGAGAGAATAGAATTAGATCAAGATAGAGGCTGGAGATGTGGGCAACAGCAAGGTAATCTAAAAACAGATTTGAAAATAATACGAAGTTTGCATGATCCTTAAGCACATTATCTCACTCTGTGTGTATGTGTGTGTGTGTGTGTATGTGTGTGTGTGTGTGTATGTGTGTGTGTGTGTGTGTGTGTGTGTGTGTGTGTGTGAGAGAGAGAGAGAGAGAGAGAGAGAGAGAGAGATCCAAAATGCTTCAACATTGGCAGAACAATTAGACTCCTTTTCAAGAAATAACATTAACTTTCATGAAGTTTTAAAATTCACCATATTCACATTTAACACAAAATTCACATAATCCACATTTAAAACTAGGAAAACCTAAAGAACAAATGGATATTTGCCAACTACACAAGAACTTTTAGCTTCACCACTAGCATTGCTGGACAGAGCACAGGAATCCTGTGACCCCTGCAGCACGGCTTGCTAAGAAGCCCATGAGAGAAGTTTGCTAAGCTTGAAATGAAGCCGGGTGGTGCATGAAACGGTTCCAGCTAGGGTGATGAGGTGGGTGTCGGGTTTGGCTGTCACTGAGGCTGGGGTGGGGGGGGTTGCTACCTTCTCATTATTGGGTCTGGATGATGCCACACTTTTTCAAATCACTGCTGTTACTGAACTTTACCTGCTCAGGTCTTTCTAATATGGTCAGCAGCTGTCCTTAGACAGATGTTGAATTTGAAGAACACCTGGGTTATTTCCATAACTGTGGTTTTAATTGTCCAATGTGGCATTGTTCTGTGTCTCCATTATTTAATCAAGGCTATGAGTTGGTTTGTGAGACTCACTATGTAGCCAACCTGACTTATAATTCATGATCTCTATGCCTCAGCCTTCTGAGTGCTGGGGATAACCAGCATGCACCACTATGTGTAACTAAGTCTGTTTTAAGTGGTCACCTATATTGTTCTTATGTCTCTTGCTCATCACACCTAGCTGCTGACGTATTTTGTGATAAGGATAAGCTACATTGGACTTATCTTTTTTTGTTGTTGTTGTTTTTGTTTTTGTTTTTGTTTTTTCGAGACAGAGTTTCTCTGTGTAGTCCTGGCTGTCCTGGAGCTCACTCTGTAGACCAGGCTGGCCTCGAACTCAGAAATCCGCCTGCCTCTGCCTCCCAAGTGCTGGACTTATCTTATGGGAGATAGCTCAGTTGCAGAAATGCTTGTCATGCAGAGCTAAGTGTAGATCTTCTGCATCCGTGTAAAAAGTCAGGCATGCTCAAGCCTACACAAAGATCCACGGAAAGCCAGAAGAGGTGTTCTTCCCCAGGGAAGAGCACCATCAATGTGTTGTCCAGTGCCAAACAGTTAGCCATGAAAACATACATACAACTAAAATTATATGGACTCAACCGGTTATATTTAGGAATATATGCATGCAATAACAATTAGTGGAGGAAAGGGGGGCCATGTATTTGAATGAAAGTGGGAAAGAGTATTTGAGAGAGTTTGGAGGGAAGGGAAAGAATTCAAATTTAATGGCTTTAAAAAAAAATGCAGGCCTATGTGACCCCAGGGCTTACTAGACTATCTGAATCATCAAGCTCCAGGGTCAGCAAGAGATCCTGACTCAAAGAAGATGGTGGAGAGATAAAGCAAGACACCCTGGCCTCCATACGTATGTGTGTGTGCACACACGTAACTAAAATAAAATTTTAAAATAGCCTTCATATTCCATTTACCAGTTCCTGCAAGGATGTGAAGTGTACCTTCATAAAGTTGATCTTATGGGCCTATGATGAGCTTCTGCTTGGGGTAGTTCTCTTGAAAAGGCTAGTTTGTCCTCCTAAACGAATGCGCTAGTCCACAGGCCCATTACATCTTCATAGATAATTTCCTTAAAATACAGAGCCTGAGAGACATATGGTGACATATTCAAAGTCAAACAGAAGTCTGAAAATCAAAATCCAGGTCTTCCAATTCCATGCTAAGTTTTTCTCCACTGGGGAAAAAATCCTTCTTCTGACGAAGCTGACATTTAAGCAAATGGGTGTGTGTAAAGCACATATACAAAGGGAAGCTGAATCACTCTTGAAGGGTCATTTGATAATTCTTCATTGAGTGAAACCACAGGGGACACTAGGTTGTTTTTTTTTCCTCCATGATGTTGAATTGTAATCCTTTTGATCGCTATAGCACCTCTTCCAGTACAAGGAGGCACTGAGATCGCTATAGCTCCTGTACCAGACAAGGAGGCACTGAGAATCAGCTACCTTCATTCCTGAAGAAATTTAATCTAGTCTCTTTCTATAAACACATTGACATAGGTGGCAGATTTCCTAAAACTTTTCTATAGTTCTGTGTTCTTGCAGCTGTGTATCATGCCTCCCAAATCCCTCAAAATTAACATTTATCCAGTTCCTCTTCTCTGTTTTCAAAGACTGAAAACTCCCTCACACTGCAAGCTGCATATACCAGAGTCATCCTAGAAGGTACATGGAAGGTTGGTGGCCAGGGTGTAGCGCAGTGAGTTTGTTGAGAGTGCAATGCTTTATCAGCCATACACAGAACCATGAACTGGATCTGTTTCAGCTAGTGTAGGTCATTCCCCTGGGTTTGCAATAATCACTTCCCTAGGCATGTGGCTCACAGATGAAACACATGCTATGATTTGATTTTTCAACTACAAAAAAAAAAAATCTAAGCAGAAATTCATCACCGACATGTTAAGAATTTGGTGACTAAAAATAATCTCTTCACAAAGCGCGTTAATGTGGTGTGCACATTTGGGAAAGGACAAACACACCAGGGGGTCTGAATAAGAGCTTGACATCAGAAATCAACCAGGGCCTACCTTTTGATTTGACTAACATCAAACAGCTGTCCCACATGTGCAAAAATACATTTGACACCATTAAATTATGAATGATTTAGGATACTGTGAGTACTAGCCTTTGATCCTCCTCTCAACTGTCTAACTCAGCAATGTTCAATAAAAAAGTCAATATATTTCACGTATGAAATTTTTACATTCTCTGATATCACGTTAAAAGGTAAAAAATGTAACAGGTGAAATTAATTTCAATGATACATTTTATTTAACCCAAGATATTAAAATACTGTCATTTCAATATGTGCCACTAGCTACATTTCAAGAACCCATGTGGCAGTAGTTTACCATATTGAGCAGTACAACCTGGTATTTCAGAACTGCCTTCCCCACCCAACCCCTGAGCCTCCCAGCACCCTCTTCTGTGGCTTCCAACATGATCATAGGTTCTTCTATCATAAAAGTCTGGCTCACCTAACCAGACAACAATCTATGTTGCTTTCTCATTTGCTATTTTTTTAGATGTGTGTGTGAGTGTGTGTGTGTGTATACATGTGTGTGTGTGTGTGTGTGTGTGTGTGTGTGTATGTGTGAGTGAAATTGTCATCTACAAAACAATACTTGTGCAGTGCAGTGGTGTGCCTTTAATCCCAGCACTCGGGAGGCAGAGACAGGCAGGTTTCTGAGTTCGAGGCCAGCCTGGCCTACGAAGTAAGTTCCAGGACAACCAGGGCTACACAGAGAAACCCTGTCTCGAAAAACCAAAACCAAACCAACAAACAAACAAAATACTTGCTCTCAGTTTAAACAACTGAGCACCTCTCCAGCTTCTCACTTGCTTTTTCATTTTCTTTTTTCTTTTTTTTTTCAAGACTGGGTTTTTTTCGACAAAATTTTTTCTTTTTTTTTAAATCTTGTTTTCTCTGCAGCCCCAGATCAATATTTGACTTCCAACAATCTGCTCGTTTCTGAGAGATGGACTTTTTCATCTCCCCTGTCTCATCTTTGTATCCCTTCCCCTTTGTACACTGGCTAGTACAATGAACGGCTTCACGTGTGGATGGTTTGGAGAGGACCTGGGCAGGAGAGCAACTCCGAGAGATGCTGTGCGGTGAACTCATGGACGATAAACCAATTGCCTCTGTGAGGCTTGAGCTTTTGGACGAGCTCTTACCTTTTATGGCTTCACCCATTTCAAGTTGGCTTTCTGTGTCCAAAGGGCAAACTGGAGACTGCGGGGCACAGAGCCTCCCACATGGGACCTAGCAATGTCTGAGAAACCCAACTGATCAGGCAAAAAGAAGCACCCGACTGGAGGTGCTGGCTTGAGACCAAGGCAGAGATACAGCTAAGGAGTTAGACCAAAGGGAAAACTGGCGGCAGTGTGGGAGCAGAGCAGCCTGGGTAGACATTTCTGCAATGGGAGGCAGCAACTCTTAGCTTAGAGGAAACTTCTCACCAGGCCAGTTCCAGTGTGAGTCTGAGGGTTGTTAATAGAAGCTCAGCTTGGAGCCTGTTCCTCCTGCTTCTGTGCGTATATGAGCTACTTAATAAACTCCCTCAGTCTCTGATATCACGTTATGGGCTAGTTAGTATGGGGTTTACTGTTGAAACAAAGAGCCTAACCCCATTTTGGAGGTTACACCAGTCAGTTTTCTCTAGTACTACTAACTGTATTATAACTCTGTTATCTGATTTATTTCCTTTAAATAAAATTTGTTGAACCTCTGGCCATGAAAGAATAAGATTTGCACATGTTATCTTCTTCAGTTTTGATTATGCAACTTCTTTCTGGTACCAAAGTCCCCCAAATTCTGAGTGGCTGTAGTTCCTAGACAATTCCTGTAAATAGTTATGATCATAAAAGCCACATGGAGACTTCGTGGTACAGGTAGTTTGATTATCCTCCCACGGATTGTTTTATGGCCATGCTGTAAAAAGGAAGAGAATGGGGAGAAGAGTCTCACCCACTAAGCCCACACCCACCCTGTACCCAGCCGACGACTTCCTGCGTCCTGGTATGTGCCAGTGTGGGATGAGAAAATGAGACTCCTCCCCTTTCTCTTCCTACCTGACCCACGCTGGTAGGCTTTTCCAATACAAGCTGATCTTTATGCTGGGCTCAGGACGTTGAGGAATTTATTCTGTTCCCTAGTTTACCATGAACAATGACCATAAAGACCCCCCTCTGCAATATATAGATCTTTTCCTCATAGAAACAGAGAAACCACAACAGGGCAGTAACCACTCTAAGCAAAGTCAAATGGCCAGTGACAAAATATTTGCAATTCAGATCACAAATGGCTGATGTCCTGATAGAAAAAGATCCTGCAAATCAATAAGGTAATAACCAAAATTACCCCATGGAGAAATAGGCCAACAGAGAGACGGTTTATGGAGAGGAGACAGAAGGAAATACTAAGACGAGCAACTCTTTAACATATGCAAAGGAAAAAAATGTGGTTTTCAAATACTCTGCTGACATTCCATTTTTTAACATCTTAGGATGCTACAGACCATAATGTAGGCCAAACCATGGTGCTGGCAAGCTCAGGAGATGGGGATACTTATTGGTGAAAGTATAAGTTGGAACTTCTAAAAGACAAGTTACAATTACACAGACCCTTAACTGGCATCCCAGCTCTGGGAATTCAGTCTACAGACACACTTATACACACAAGAAATGAACTGTGGACAACTGCAGCATGTTGTATGTGAGAGCAAACTAAGCACTCACACGTCATTCAAACGTGTAAGGAGAAAAGGAAACTCTCTTGACCAAATGACTAAGCTGCCTTCATCCTGAGCCTCCCTGTGCAGGCAGGAAGACTACCTTCTGAAGGGATGATCCTTATTAGGATAAGAAAGAGGTTCAGACAGAGGGCTGGAGATTACGTACAGCATTCAGAGTTAAGAGTACACACACACACACACACACACACACACACACACACACACACTATGCACTCTTGTGATGCCAAGATGCAAAATGATATACCTTGCTTAGGACAAGGCTTTATGGGTCAGCAAAATAGCAGCTCCACAAGTAAGGGCTCCCTCAGGTTGCCAAACCCAATGATCTGCATTCCATCCCCAGGACCCACAGTTGGGAGAAGAGGAGCAATTCCCTCCGGATATCCATATGCAGGGGCCCCCCCACACATAAATAAACAAAACAAAAAAATTAAAGGCTTCGTACAGTTCAGCCATCTGAGCTCCCCTGGGCTCCAGTTCAAACTAAAGAGAGGCAGGAGTAATGGAGCAAGGGTAAGAATCTTCTAGACCCACTGTCTTGCCACTGGGCCATGGGTAGAGGAAGAGCTGCCACTGATGAGCAACTCCACAGTGTAGACCCTTTTCTCTGCAGAGAAGAAGAGACTGAACCAGCTTACACAAGAACGGTTTAGGAACCCCTGTAGGGATCTGGAGGGCTCAGGCAGAGGTGAGGCTCATTACTCTGGTACCTTCCCCACAAGTATTCCAGCCAACCATTGTCTAGGCAGCAGGTCGCCAGGAAACACTATTCATGATGATATTCCGTGTGAATGGCGCCCCTTGAAGAGAGTATAATTCAGACGCTGTCCATTGGAAATGAGTGTGTTTCAGCTCTGCAGGAAAAGGTGTCCTCACTCAAAGCTGAGAGAGAACTGAAAAGGAAACTGCACAGATCTTTATAAAAAGGCTCGTATCAATGGGGCCAAGGCAGGAGCAAGAAGTAGACAACACACAGAGGATCTTACCAAAGAACTGGTAAAAATCATGACCAAGATTAATCTCTGTGAGCTCTGGAGACTGAAGAAAGCTCATCTCTATCTAAGCGCGCTCAAAGCAGAGATAAAAAGTTTCAAGGGGGAAAAATGTCAAGGCAACAGAAGACACAAAGCAAATTGGCGTTTCTCCCCACCCTTGAAGAAGAATGTGTACAAGAAAGCCTTAGATTTATACTGTGGTGGCTTTTCTTAAAGTAACCACACCCATGTCACCAGCCCTCAGAAACAGATACGGGACAGCATCCACACCCAAGAAAGTTCCTCCATGCTCCGGCATAGCCAAGTGTCTTTTGGTAGATGTAAGAATTCATTTCTGCTGGAAATGTATGGAGGAGTAGTTTTACTTTATTTTATATATTTTTTTAGGTTAACATGCAAAGTAATGAGTCTCATCACAGCACTTTCTTTATACATCTTTCTAATTTGTTCTTGCCTGTTCCCCTCCCCCACTGCCTTCTCCTCTAGCTGGTTCTCTTTCTTCCCAACTTCTGCTTTTTAAAGGATTTATTTCATTACTGTTTCCCTCCTCCACTAAGATCTCTTCCTCCCTTCTCAAGATTCCCTTTCTAACTTAGTGATCTATGTACACATAAGTAAACACACACACACATATGTGGCTTAATAAAATCCCACAGTACATGTGCACCATTATCTCTTTATCTGTTCATCTGTTGATGTACAGCTCAGCTGATCCAGTTACGGCTGTTATAAGTAGTGCAGCTAGACACATGGATACGTAAATGTCTCTGTGGTGTGCTCAATTAGAGCCATTCAGGTGTACACCCCAGTGCTAGTAGTTAGTCACACGGTAGTTCTATTTTGTGATTTTAAAGGGATTTCTATAAGGGCTTCCATGTGGATACACAAGTTAATACTCCCACCTGCAGTAATTAAGGGTTCCTCTTCCTCCATGTTCTCACTGGCAGTTGTTGGCATTTTGTTTTATTGGAGACAGCCATTCTGGCTGAGATCAGATAGAATCTCAAAGTGTTTTTCATTTGCATTTCCCCGTTGGTTAAGGTTGTTGGACACTTTTTTTTAAAAAAAGTATATATAAAAAAAAAAAAACTGTAGCTGTCTTCAGACACACCAGAAGAGGGCATCAGATCTCATTATGGATGGTTGTGAGCTGTCACATGATTGCTGGGACTTGAACTCAGGACCTTTAGAAGATCAATCAGTGCTCTTAACCGCTGAGCCATCTCTCCAGCCCTATTGAATACTTTTTAAA
>NW_022196912.1:26934449-26942016 GCF_008632895.1 Mastomys coucha
GATTGAGTAAATTTAGTTTTGTGCTATTTAATTTTTACAGTTCTTCACTTTGGGATTTGTTTACTTTGCTATGCAAAAGTTCTTTGATTCTTTTCATTTTTATTTTTTGCAGTATGTGAGCATTTATAGTGTATGGGTTTTGTTTTTGTTTTTTGTTTGTTTGTTTGTTTTTGTTTTTTTGGGTTTTTTGTTTTTGTTTTTGTTTTTGGTTGTCCTGGAACTTACTCTGTAGACCAGGCTGGCCTCGAACTCAGAAGTCTTCCTGCCTCTGCCTCCCAAGTGCTGGGATTTAAAGGCATGCGCCACCACTGCCTGGCTAGTGTATGTTTTATAGTGTATTGTGCAGTGTATATGCATATAAATGTACAGGTAGACAAGTCTATGACTGTGCAAGTGAAGAACAGGAGGATGTCTACTGTTTATTTACTTATTTATTTATTCATTCATATTTCTCCAGACAGGATTCCTCTGTGTATCCCTTGTTGTCTTGGAATTCACTCTGTAGAGCAGGCTGGCCTTGAAATCACAGAGATCTGCCTGATGCTGCCTCTCAAGTGATAGGATTAAAGTCATGTGTCACCACCAGCAGCAGGAAGTGTTCTACTCTTAAAATTGGTCTACTCTTAAGTGTCTCTTTCTAGGGTGGCAACCCACTAGCCCTTGCCCCAAAGCCTTCTGTCTCCATCTCCCCCTGTAGCACAGGCAATACAGGCACACACATAGCCACACCCAGGTTTTATCTGGGTCTTGAGGATTCAAACTCAGGTCCTCAAGCCTATACAGCGAGTCCTTTTTTATTTTTATTTTTTTAAAAAAAGATTTACTTTTATATGTTTTATATGTTTTTCCTGCATATATGTCTGCTCACCACATGTCTGAAGATGGTGTCAGATCATCAGGAAATGGAGTTACAGATGATAATGGGTCACCATATAGGTGACAGGAATCAACCCAGATCCTCTGGAAGAGCAGCAGTTGACATTAACCACTCTTCAATTGATGTTAGCCATCTCTCTAATTAAAAAGTGGTAACTCTTTGATTTCATGTAATCCCATCTGTTGACTCTTGGAATTATTTCCTGTGTTGTTAGTGTACTGGTCAGAAAACTCTTACATATGCTTAGATCTTGATGTGATCTCTGTATTTTCCTACAGTGTTTTCAGATTGTTGGTGTATTCCAGAGCTATGGATCTAGTTTCATAGCTCATTTGCCTACATGTGGAAATTATTTTTCCTAGTACCATTTGTCAGAGACTGTCTCTTCTCCAGTGCATGTTTTTGACAGCTTTATTGGCAATAGGCTTGTTTCTGAGTGCTCTACTCTACTCCATCAGTCTACAGGGCTGCTTTAGGCCAGTGCCATGCTGTTTTGTTACTGTAGCTCTACAGTGTGGTTTGAGACCAGGTATTCCTCCAGCAATATTCTTTCTTCCTGATTGCTTGTGCTGTTTGGGGCCTTGGTGCTTCTGTACGAATTTTAGGATTGTTTTTTGCTACTTCTGTGAAAAAAACGCCATTAAAAATTTAGGATCAGCTTTTTAGGTCATATAGTTATGTTTCTTTAGCTTTGGCACCCTTAAGACTTTTTTTTTTCAAGCATAATGGAGTCTTATGTGCCTGTAATCTGAGCTCTGGGGAGTCTGAGGCCAGATAGGCATGGATTTGGAGGCTATCCTGGGCTCCATGTTGAAATCTTAGAGGAGGAGGTAGGGTTGTAGAGTCTAGACCAGAAATTATTCCTCACAGTTTGTGCCTGCTTGGTATTCTTAATCCTTTTAATTTTCACTGTTCTGAGAGGATCAGCTCACTGTGACCTCTCTATAATTTATACTTGCATCTCCCTGATGTTTAGAAATCATCAGGGTTGCCATCTCTCAGCCCTTTGGCTAAGATCAAGTGTGAATCATGTTACTGTTTATTTTTTGGAATGTGCAAAGCTTACAGTATTTTAATTGAATTGCCTATCTTCTCCTTTCTGAAATGAAGGTTCTTTATATATTCTGTAGAGGGGCCCTTTGCCATACATATTATATAAATATTTGATAACTTCTAAAGCCTGTTTAAGAAACTACCATTACCTCCTGTTGTAAAAATACTTTATCCATTTAACCTTCACATTTAGTTCTATGATGTTAAATTAGCATCAGTGTGTAGAGTAATGCAGAAAATCATGACGATTTTTTTTTTTTTAGATATATAGCCTCTTAGCTCAGCACTGTTGCTCACTGGACTGCCTCGGTACCTTTGTAAACAAGGAGGTTTACATGTACAGGTCTGTATCCTGAGCCCCGAGTGGAAGCCGTCTGAGACCAGCTGAGTGTCTCTTGTGTGTATGCTTCTCCTCTCCTTCTTGCTGTGTAGACTTCTGTCCTGGCTCCTGGCAGAATTCCTCACGCAGAGAGACTGCCTGAAGGGAGCTGCCCCAGTTTACTATATGTTGCTGTGATAAAAAAACACTGGCCCAAAAGCAGCTTGTGAGAGGAAAGGGTTTATTTTGGCTTACACTTCCAGGTGAGTGTCCACCACTGGGGAAGTCAGGTCAGGAGTTCAAGTCAGGAATCTGAAATGGCAACCATGGAGAAAGGAGGTCGATCTCTGGTTTTCTCAGCAACTCATTCTCAACTGGCTTTTTTTACACACCTCAGACAGTTGGCTAAGGGTGGTACTGTGCACAGCGGGCTGGGTCCTTGGATGTCAGTGTAACAATCAAGAAGATGATCCATAGACATACCTGAAGGCCAGTCTGATAGAGGTAATTATTTAGTTGATGCTCCCTCTTTTCAGGTGACTCCAGGTTGTGTTGAGAATAAAAATTAAACTGCATAGAAGGTGAGGGTTAGGGAAAGTGGGGCAAAGAGAGAAAAAGAAGGAGAGAGGGAAGGGAGAGAGGGAGAAATGGAAGAGAGGGAGGGAAGAATGGAGGGAGGGAGGGAGAAAGCGAAGGGAGGGGGGAAATGGAGGGAAGAAGAGAGAGGGGTGGGGATTGATAGAGATTATTCATCCTACCTTCCCTAGACCATAGACCCTTACCTGCCTAGACCCTTACCTGTGGCAGCCAGCCAAGTGGCTGCCTTAAACATCAGTGTTAGGCTGTGCTGGTGATGTCCAACCAAGATAAGGATTTTTATTCCCCAAAGTGACCAGAAATGTGATGGAGGTGCTTGAGTTCTCATCCAGAGGAGCCAGCAAAGGCTCCCTCCACTGACAAGCTTTAAAGGGATAGCTGGAGATAAAAAATAAAGTTGCCTCCATGATTGTAAAGCACAAGTCCTGCTTGCTCAAGGAGCCAGTTATACAAAAGAATCCTTTAAGAGTAAATGAAAAGATTTAAATCTTGGCACATGAATTTCCCATTCTAACCATGGTTAATGGTTAGGAAGCACTAGCCATATACATTAAGGACAGAGGTTGGTGAGACGTGTAGAGATCAAAAGAGAGAATAAGGAGGCTGCAAGCATGTGTGGCTTCTATCAATTACCCGTGCTGGAAGAAAGCTATGCATGATGACAGAGTGCGTGCGTTTAATGTCAAGAATAAACAAATGAAAATCAAAGCCAATGGCCACTGCTCACCTGGCTCACGCTCATAACAGGCAACTTAATTATTGTCTTGCTTCCATTATCCCATCCACCATGCCACATGTAAGAAGCCGGGTTGCTGCTCTCTCCATTACCCATCAATGACATGCCTCTTAAGCATTCCATAACTATTGAACTAAGCTAAGTGCAGTTTTCTGGTCCTCATCCTCAGTTCCCAAGGTCTTCTCCTTCTTTCATGAGCTGGGGACCGAATAAAACAGCTTATGTCTTCAGATCACATACATATTTTACTTTTTTAAGTCTTGACCCTTCTTCATAACACTGAGTTATAAATATCTTTGTTAGACATGAAATTTTCAAGCTAGAGACAGCACACCAAAAGCCTATTCTTTGCTTTAGAGTGACATCGTAACCTTGGGAAGATATAGCAGGCAACACAGAGGGGCCGGTGCCTGGGCCATATTCAGATGTTCTAATTAGAAACTTATTTGTTACATGGTGTATAAAACATGAACTTTAAGCCAGGTATAGCACACATGCCTTTGATCCCAGCACTTGGGAGGCAGAGGCAGATATATCTCTGAATTTGAGGCTAGCCAGGTCTGCAGAGCGAGTTCCAGAACAGCCAAAGCCACACAGTGCCACTCTGTCTTGAAACAAAAACAAAAACAAGCAGTATGCTCTATCTTTTACAGCAACTAATCATAACTTACAAAAGAGCTACTAGAGAAGATTTTCCAATAGTTTTTCCAAGTACACGTGCTGGCCTAGTTAGTACTCTGCATGTAGACCAAGCTGATCTTAAATTCACAGAGATCTGCCTGCCTCTACTCCCTTAAAGGTGTGCCTAACTAAGGGGTACAGGACTTACATGATATTTCTATGCACATCAAATCTTCCAAAATTTTGTAATTCATATCACAGACAAGGGCAGATTTTCGAAACTATTAAATGCCCATCCGTAGGTGGAGGTTCCCTAATTGTCTCTTGATTGGGCCATTCAAGACGGCAGAAGCCAATCGCTGGGCAAAGAATAAGGCAGGATTTCCGGGCTGGACAGGAGGAGACAGGGACGGAGGGAGCCTTGGGAATTCCGACCAGGCTGTGGAGCAGAGAGGAGGTAGCAGACATGTAACTTCGGGGACCGGTCTTTTGTGGCCTCTGTTCACAGCGGAAGCCAAGAAGGATTGGGACAGGATACTCTTTGCCCAGGCTTTGAGTTATCTGGTCAGCTTTAAAAGTCTTTAGTGTATTTCTTTCCTCAGGGCTAAAGAGAACTGAGTGAGACAGCCATTGCTGGCACGGGTCAGGGAACAGAGACCCGAGTGGCTTGGCGAAGCTAGTGTGGGAGCTGGATGAGGTCTTGCTGGCACCAGGCAAGGAGCAATCGTGCATTTTTAAAATTATACGCAACATCTCTCCTAATAAATAAAGAAAATTGGAGTCTTGAGATGGCTCAGCAGATAAAGAAACCTGCTGTGCAGCCTGACAAGAGTTAGACCCCCCAGACTCTATGAGAGGGTGGAAGTAGAAAATCAGCTCCTCCCCTGTTGTTCTCTAACCTCCACAAGAGCACTGTGGCGCAGCCGTCCACACCCATCATGCACACTCGTACATAATAATAATCAATACATTTTTTAAAGGGGGAAACAGACCAATGATAGAAACTAATCCCTCCAAAGTATGGCTAGTTCCCAGGAGAAGAGATATAAGTGGGTCATCTCCAAATAAAAACATGTTCAGCTTCATCCCGAGTGTAGTGTTCAGCTACATCCCGGGGTGTGATGGCACATGCTTATAACTCCAGCGCTTGGGAAGTGAGATGAGGAGCGAGCACAAGTCCAGTCTGGGCTACAGTAGCAAGACCCTGCCTCACACAACAAAAAGTGATGTTTTAAGAGAGAATGCATTATTCCTATAGATCGGAGCGGTCTGAAAGCTTGATGACGTTGCATTTGGCAAGGCTGCAGGAAGAAGTCTCGTACACTGCTGGTACAAGTGTGGACTGGTGCAACTCCTTGAGGGGATAATTAGAAAAACACTCATCAAAATGCCAGTCAGGGCTGGAGGTGCAGCTCAGTGGTGAAATGCTTGCCTAGCATGGGCGAAGCCCCGAGTTCAAGTTCCAGTAAATTACAATGGGGTGTACTGGTTTGTTTAAATGCACACCGAAGAATTATATTTTATGTAAATTACACCTTGATTTTTAAGAACGAAAAAGTTAACGCTAGTATCCTTGAAATAAATGTCATATTGACTTTAAAGAGAGTGAGTTCAACCTACTAATATTATGCTTGTAATGAATCTTGATATAGTAAATTGAAAACTGGGGTAAAGATCTGGATATAGTGGCACATATCTGGAATCCCCGCACTTGAGTGGTTAAGACAAAAAGATCATAAGTTCAAAGACAGCCTGAGCTACCCAGCAAGTTCCACACCAGCTTGGTTTTATAGTATGATCCTGTCACAAAACTACTAACTAAATAAATGAAAATTTGAGGACACAGATGGTATATGAGCAAAACCAAAAGCTGTCATATAGTTAATCATATGTACATTGTGTATATACATGTGCTGTGTGTAGAATTATGCACACTGATGGTCTTTGGGGAGAAAGCCTAGGATATACGGAGTCAGGGGATGAGCTTTCCCGGTACATGTTTATATTCTGTACATATTTAATTATAGTATGCATTATTTTTCAAATATAATAATACTTTAAGCCTTGGGTAGAGGCCAGGGATGGTGGCTCAATCTTTAATCCAAGCATTCAAGAAGCAAAGACAAGTAGAACTCTGACAGCTTGAGGCCAGCCTGGTCTACATAACAAGTTCTACACCAGGCAGGGCTACATATTAAGACCCCATCTCAACAAAACAAACAAACAAAAATCTTAGGAAGAAATTTTAAGCACATATACCCCTTTATACAAGTAAACAAACTCCACTTCTACAAGTTTATTTCAAATATACACTCAAGGTCTGGGATGTATCTAAGTGGTAGAGCCTGACTTGTATGCAGGAAGTCTGAGGTTCTGTTCTGAAAGAAAAATAAATAAAAAAGACAACTCATCCAAGGTTAGGTTGACATATGTACAAGTTTATTTATGATAGCTTTGTTTATAATTGCCACAGTTTGGAGTCAGTCAAAATACCCACAGTAAGACACTGTCGAAACCATGTGTTACGAAATGGTGACATCCTGAGAGGTGGCCAAAAGGAAGGAGGAAGTTCTGTAGGCAAGAAGATGGAAGTGAGGCCAAGTCTCCTTCAGTGGACCGGGAAAACCACGTGCTGTGCAAGCGTGAGGATCAGAGTTTGGATCTCCAGAACTCACTGAAGAGCTGGGCAGGTGTGGCAGCCACCTAGGGCTCAAGAGGCAGGGGATGCTTGAAGTAAGCTGGCAAGAAACCACCTCAAAAAAGAAAAGTGGCGAGCAAGTGAAGAAAACACCCCGCATTAAGTTCTGGCCTCCACACATACATGCATGCACACACACACACACACACACACACACAAGCATACACATACACACATACACCATACATACATACATACATACATACATACAGAAAACAGAGGTGGGGAATCTTCAGTGAAGGGTAAGGTGCCCCATTGCCGAGCTAAGGAGGACAGTAACATGAGATATGAGTAAAATATTTGATTAAATATGAAAAGTTATTCTTGGGGGTGGCGCATCAAAAGATAAAAATGAGGTGGATGTGGTGACACACACCTCTATTCCTAGTACTAGGGAGGCAAGCAGATCTTCGAGAATTCAAGTCCAGCCTGATCTACAAAGTGAGGCCATGTGTCTTAGTTATACTGGCCAAACACTGTGACCAAGGCATTTAATTTGGGGCTCATGACCCCAGAGGGTTACAGTCCATGACCATCACATTAGGGAGTATGGCAGCAGCAAGGCAGTCAAGGCCTCTGAGCAGGACCTGAGAGCGCACATCTTAATCCACAAAGCCTGAGGCAGAGAGAGAGAGAGAGAGAGAGAGAGAGAGAGAGAGAGAGAGA
>NW_022196912.1:26942026-26957656 GCF_008632895.1 Mastomys coucha
GAGAGAGAGAGAGAGGTGGAGGGGCTAACTGGGAATAACATGGGATTTTAAAACCTCAAAACTCATGACCCCAGGCACCGCCCCAGTGACATACCTGCTCCAACAATAACGCAACAATCCTTCCCAAACAGTTCCACTTACTGGGAACCAAGTGTACAAATATATAAGCTATGGGAGCCATTCACATTCAAATCACCACTCAAAAAAGATAAAAAGGAATTAAAAAAAAAAAAGAATCCTATGCGGGCTATTGTTATGTCAATTTGACACAAGCTAGAGTAATCTGAAAAGAGGGAACCTCAATTGAGAAACTGCTTAGGTCTGACAGTGGTAGGATACTTTCTTAGTGATTGATAGGGGAGGACCCAGCCCGTTGTGGGTGGGGCCACCCTCCTTCTGATAGTGGTTTCTGGGCTGTATAAGAAAGCAGGCTGAGCAAGCCATGATAACAAACCAGTAAACAGCACCCTTCCATGACCTCCGCATCAGCTTCTGCCTCCAGGTTCCTGCCCAGTTTGAGTTTCTGCCCTGACTTCCTTTCAGTAATGGACCATAAATGAAAGTGTAAGGCAAATAGACCCTTCACTCCCCTACTTGCTTTTGGTCATGGTGTTTCATCACAGCAACCGAACCCTAAGACAAATCCCCTCTGGAGAGAGGAACTGCAGTTACAGAGGATGGAAATGAGAAGTTTGTACTTTAGAGGTTATCTATTAAAAATAAAACTCGCTGGACAGGTAGTGTACGCCTTTAATCCCAGCACTCAGGAGGCAGAAGCAGGTGGGTCTCTGTGAGTTCAAGACTAGCATGGACTATGCAGCAAGTTCCAGGACAGTCAGGTCTATTACACAGAGACACCCTGTCTCAAAAAACAAACAAACAAAAACTCCAAATCAATCAATCAATCAATCTCTGCATCTTGATGCAGCACTACTAATACAATTGTACAGTATTCAACAGAGGAGTTGCTTATGAAGCTAGCTTTAGTCAATAATATAATCCATGTGTCCTTTAATGCCATAAAGAGATAGAAATTATTGCCATTTTTCCACTGTGCATAAAAAAGAAACTGGAAGCAGGGGTTCAACATCTGAGAGCGCTGTTGTTCTTCTAGAAGACCCAGGTTCAATTCCCAACTCTCACGTCATAGCTCACAACTGCCATAACTCTAGTTCCAGGGCTTCTGATACAACAGACCTTTGTGGGCACTGCATGCTTGTGGGACACAGACTAGACATACACACAGGCAAACCATACATGCATAAAACAAATAAAAACAGAAGCAAACTGGGCCTATTTCTGGGTACCAGTCCAAGTGGATAAACTGGTTTTAGCCACTAGTCTTACCCTGTCTCTTCAAAGCTCATTACAAAAGGATGAGGACACCTGAGGCAGAAAATGGTAAAAGTCGCCAAAGGGCAGGGTTGGAGATTTAGCTCAGAGGTAGTGTGCTCTCTTAGCAAGGAAAAGGTCCTGGGATTTGTCCTCAGACTCTGGGGTGGGAGGGTGGGATGAGGGAGGGAGGGGTGGGGTGGGAGTCACCAAGGAGAAAGCTGGTAGTTAGCGACTTGGAAACTTTTCTGCAGAGAAAAATTTCTCCACAATGCTCTGCATCTCCAGAAGCAGACTCAAATGGCCCCCAGCCAGACACAGACAGTGTGGTCTCAGCAGCTGTGTCAGCCTGCTGTGCCTGGTTCCCACACTGGTGCTGTTGGAGCGAAATGGCCAGAGAAACTTGAGAGTCACACTCTAAGATACATTCAGAAGAGGCTTATGCATACTAGTAACTCGTCAGTATTTCTAGATATGAATAATACTATCTTATTCCACAGTATTGAGAAATTGTTTTGATTCCAAAAGGAAAGAAATATGTGTGGCCTGTCTTGAAGAAACTGCTCCTACGGCACATTGTTGCAAAGATTAGATTGCATTGAACATATACTACAGAGATTGTTAACTTGCTTCCAGGACAAATGGGAATTATTATTCAGTGAGGTGGGCTAAAACTTTTGGACATTAGTTATATGCATTGTGCCGGGAGGTGGTAGAGCACGCCTTTAATGCCAGCACTCAGGAAGCAGAGGTAGGTAGATTTCTGAGTCTGAGGCCAGCCAGAGGGAGTTCCAGGATAGTCAGGGCTACACAAAGAACAAGAGTGAGAGAGAATTTATTTCCTACATGTTTTCTATATTGACTTATGAAATATTCAGTATCTGAGGATTTTCTTGTATAAATTAGAACTCTTTTGGGTCACATGTTAGAAAATACACGATCCAAACAGAGGCTTAAGCAAAACAAGTTTTCTGGATTATGTAACAAGCATAATTCCAGAGCTTCCTCTCCTGCTTCCTCCTTCTCAAGCTTTGTTCACCGGCTGGTTCCCACTCAGACTATCAGTGTTGCCATAGCGATTCCCCCGGCTCACATCCCCTCCAGAAAACTCTAGCAGGTCCTACAAGGTGTGGTGCAAGATCCCAGCATCCACGGCCAATTCTGGTGGGTTCCAGATGAAACTCTTTATCAGAGAGAGGCTTTGCTCTTAGCAGAAGTTCTGTGCCCAAGCCAGCTCGAGCGAAGTAGCCATCCTGGCGAAGCAAGGGTTACCACAGATGGAGGGGGCCTTCGTGGAGAACAGCTGTCTGTGGGCAGCTGGAGCTGGGATAATTGGTGTGCAATGGAAATCTAGTAGGAGTGAGGGTCTGCCAAAACAAGCAAGGGACCCCGAAGGAGAGTAGAAAGGAAACAAGAGAGAATTACCCCAATCACTTCATGTTAATATATTAAAGAAATTGATGTTTCTGGACTTGACATGTAATTTCAAAAGGAAAGAATATTTGCTTTATTCTTCAGAACTTAAAAAAAAAAAACTCCATAAAATGAGCTTTGAGAAGAAAATTTTATCCTGAGAGTCACTGGGAATATGATTACTCTTCTAAAAGCATGTCAGACATAAAAGACATGCTGGGAACCAACTACTGTCAGTTCTAGAAGGAATGTCTAGTTTGAAAATGATTTATTCTCCATGTAAGGCTCTCTCTCTCTCTTCTGTAATATGTAAATTGGAGGTGGTTCGTACAACCCAGTGAGAGCTAGAGTAAGAAGTTTTGGCTTCGAAGCAGTAACTTTTAAAAATACTTTTATTATTAATCTCAGTATTCATCAAGTCTCTGATGGCAGGAAATTTAGTTCAATCATTTTTCTAAGTCACTGCAGAGAATAAGTAATTATCAAAGGGAAAAAAACCATTTCTGAATCGGCCTTGGCTCACATGTTGACATGAGACCAAGTATCCAACGTGTGTGATTTCTCCTGAGCCCCTCTGGCTTGCACTATCCATAGCCTAATCCAAAAGCTCTATCCACATCTTTCTTGATTAAAACAACAAACAAAAAACGTTAAATATGTATATAAAACCCCTAATTGCTCTGAAGTGCCAAACCACTAGCTCAGCTGCACGGTCTTGGTAAACCACGGCGCTTCTTTTTCTCTGTGTCCCTAAAAAGGGGATGTGTAATGAAGTTGTCTGTGAATTCTGCTGGGAGATTCCATTTTTCTTGCTACTTAGAAAGAAGAGAAAGCCCCTTTGCTCACCTTTCTTTCCTCTTAGCTCCCTGAAGCGCTATTTTGATCATTGGCGCCATCTCGTGGCAACAAGAGGAAAGGTATGGGACGAGCCAGCCACCCTGGTGCTTCTAGACATCTGAAATGGCACATTATGGGTGGGGCAGAGCCATCTTTAGCTGCACATTTTGTTTCAACCCAGATAGTCCCGAGATGACATCTTCTCAATTTTTTTTTATTTGAGGTCGACATACTAAAAAAAATCACACAGTTAAAATTTGAAAAAGCTAAAACAAAGGATCAACGCATTCTTGAACAGGCGTTTCTTTTAAGAGTTAATTATTTCTCCTAATTCCATAAATGGATATAATGCATTTTGACCTCATTGTCTTCTCTTGTCCTGTACCCCTTTCTTCTTTTCTAGGTCCCCTCTGAGTTTGATGTGTCCGACTGCGTTTAAGGTCGGTTGCTTGAATGACATCTATGAGGGGTTATTTTCCAGAGTACCAGCAACTTAACCAGTGGCTACTCCAAAGAAGAAAGCGTCTCTCTTATGCCATAACGACTATGAATAGCTCTTCAAGGGGTGGTGGATAGAATAAGTCCCTCACCTACCCGAGTTGGAACGTTGGTGGTCTTCCCAGGCACCGATGCTGGGAGTGTCAAATTCGGAAGACTGGCTCACGTTCCTTCCAGTCCCGCGTTACTGGTGTCCTCTGAGCCCCAGAGGTGGTACTGTCTCACTGAGGGCTGAGCACTCAGAAGTCTCCGACTCTCAGCCCTTTGACCACTTACCATTACAAAAATAAGCTTCTCTGACCAAGGCGGATGGTAGCACTACTCTATGGACAAAACCATAAATATTTAAAAGGTAGTCTGATGGACACCGTAGGCCCATTTAGTAAATTAACAGCCACAATTTCCTTGCTTAGGACTTATGGTCTCCCCAGCCATGGTGTTACTGATCAATTTCATAATACCATGCGCAAAATGCCTCCAGAACGCAAGCAGAACATGGTTGGTTACCCTCTATACAGCTATACCATTATTACACCATTGGGCACACCTTGCCTGGTATCTTGCAGGCATTACAGCTGGGTAAGATTGCTTACGATCTTTTTCTTTCCCAGTCACCCAAATTTTGCATCTACAAGCACTTGGAAAGCTAGCTAGCAGGGAGGAACCTTCCAACTTAGTTCCAGCTTGATTGCTCTCCATCCTCCAGGTGAGCTATGTGTGTGTGCTCTTGGCAGTAGAGGGTTACTATCTATTCTCACGGGCAACCAAGAGTAGTGTCATTAGCTGAGTTGTTTTGAGAGCCAGGGGTCTCCCTGACCAACAACCCATCCCTGGCCCTGGCATTTTCATTTAAAGCCCATGGCTTTCTGGGAGCAGTGTTACCCACCCATGCAAGGGCACCTCCATTCAAATGCCTTTCATATTAGTTTACAAAGCAGTGGATTCCACAAGACTTCATACAGTCTTCATTGAACTGTGGTTAACTGGCTCCCTACCTCCTGTTTCTCTCCCAGTCTCCTGCCCCCTCCCCAGCAGCTGTTTTCTCAACTATCCTGTTCATTTGAATTTGATCTCAAGGTCTAAAAAAAAGTTAAAGCCTTTTTATCATTTCTTTTGGAATGCTTCTAAATAAGTTTATTAGTAAGATAGCACTCCCTCGCAGCTGACACCTGTCCTCCTGTCTCAACTATGACAATCAGTAAAATCCGAGGGGCTGTGAAAAAAGAATTTTCACTAAAATGTAATCTAATTTTTAAAATTTATTTTTGACTTATCTAGAAATCATTAAAGTAAATGTTTGATATATTTAGTGCACTAAGTAATGTTTCAATCAGATTTGATGTACTTATCTCATTAAATGTGTAGTTTTTTTCATGGTGAATACTTTTATAAGTGCTTCTAGCTTTTTGGAATGTAGAATGCATTGTTAGCTATTATACGGGAAAGAACATTTAACTATCAGATGGAATTCAGACAGTCTGTGTGTTTCTTTCAAATTTAAAGGTTGAAAATCTGTATGTTCACAAATCTTAAAAATTAAAAACCAATTTTTTGATTAAGCAAAATTTTGTTTTTTGTTTTTCAAGACAGGTTTTCTCTGTGTATCCCTGGCTGTCTTAGAACTTGATCTTTAGACCACGCTGGCCTGGAACACACAGAGATCCATCTGCCTCTTGAGTGCTGGAACTAAAAAGCATGTGCCACTACTGCCTGGCAAACAAAATTACTTTTATTACCATCCATCCCCCTTAAATGCTCCATATTTCCCCCTTTTCCCTACTCCTCATTCTTCATGTTCTATCCTGAATTCTGTCTTCACCCTATCCTCGCCTCTGTGGGAGAGCATTCTTAGTCTACTGCTTTAGATTCAAGCTAACCCCAACACATTTTTCTAACTCTGTGTCTTCCTTGGACTCTGTTCCAGAATGTGTTTCCAAATAGAAACATCTCCTTACTTCTACAACGTTCTAAGAGAGAGAGAGAGAGAGAGTGTGTGTGTGTGTGTGTGTGTGTGTGTTTCTCCTTTGCTTTGCAATCTAAGTATAAGGAATGCTTGTGGGAGTGGGGACTTTTATAAATTCTGTAACCCAAGCTCCATTACAGTGGATCAAGTGTGGGGTATCTTTGGCCAACTGACCTACGATTTTAGGATTCACATTTTTCTTAACACATTCCCTCATCAATTTTGTTTTATAATTACAGAAGATGGAGGAAATGGATGCTACTTATACCAGCAACATCTATTCAACAGTATACAGTAACACTTGGATTTTATTTTTATTTACTGTGGTGATGGGGGAGGGGGACCCACATGTACCCCAGAGTCTATGTGGGGCTCCAGAGTCAGTTGTCTCTATCCACTGTACGGGTGCTGTCAGGCTTGCCTTTATCTACTGAGCTACCTCAGTGGATCCTAAATCTGGATTTTAAAATAATGAGAAATGTGTGCAACATGCACGCACACACATACGCACACACCATGGTGAAAGGATTGGCATGTTTATTAAAATGTTACCAAGGAAGGAAGAATCTTTCAAGGGGGAGGGGTATTTAAAGGAAAAGAATGATAAATTTTATTCTAGCTGTGTTAAAATTAGTAACATACTTATCAAGACCCCAGTTAGAAAGGAAAAGCAAATTAGAAAGTAGAAATCATAATTATAAATCAAATACTACTGTATCTAGAATGTGATTTTAAAAACATTACCAGCCAGGCATGGTGGCGCACGCCTTTAATTCTAGAACTCAAGAGGCAGCAGCAGCAGGTGAATCTCTGAGTTTAAGGTCAGCCTGGTCTACACAGTGAGTTCCAGGCCAGCCAATGGCTACATAGCGACCCTGTCTCAAAACAAACAAACAAACAAACAAACCCCTAAAACACCAAAACACAGAAACAAACCCTAAACTCTCTTACCAATAAATAACAAATATGGATACTCATGAATTATGGAAACTTCCTTTCAGAGGGTCATTTTCAAAAAACTCATTAGCTTTAAAGTGCATGTCACTCTGATTTGTCACCTTGTCTGTCACTCAATTAGACATCACTTTCAAACATGGCTGCTTCCTTCTACAAACTACCTTCATTGTTTGGGATTAAAGATGTGTACTAAGGGGGTGTGTCTGTATTCCAGTCAGAGGGATAGAAGGTGTGTGCTAAGGGATAAGCCACATTACAACTAGAAACAGGGTTTTTTTTTTTTTCTTCAGTAAATAATACAATGTCAGGTTCACAGAGTGATCAAATATTCTGTAACATTTCCCCCTTTTTGTCTAAGTTAAAAAATTGTGTACAATTTAACTTTTACAACATAAACAATAATCAATCCCCCAAGCTTACCAGCCCCACTGTCCTGATGAGGATCTGTTGATAGATGATCCTGCCATCCTGGTCACCTGTCTTCAGCAATAGTCCACTTCAGCATCCAGGTTTCCAGTCTGCCAGTCTGATGATCTGCCCTTCTTCAGCTGGTCTGTTGAGCTGTCTCCATGCAGAGATCTGCTTTCTGTGTCATCTGCACTGCTGTTTTTTTTTTTTTTTTTTTTGTGTGTGTCTCTTCCTTCCTTGAGTTGTGCCTTTCCTGTGGAAGCTTCTCTTCTCAGGTTGGATCTATATTAATTTTGATAGAACCCATAGTCTTTCACAGGCAAAAATTCTTCCCCAATGTAACACATTCCCTGAGTTCTATTCTGATGTTAAAACATCTTTAAAGTATGCAGTTTGATTTAATTCTGCAGTTTTTCCTACAATTCACTGTCTTTCAGCCAATCTTATTCCCCCCCTTTCTGTTAAGAGAATAAAAGATACTTTCACAATAAAGCTCAGAAGCCAGTGGGGGAAGAAAAAAAAAAAAAGTTCTGTAGGATTTCCCCTAAGCCCTACCCACAGCATAAAGTCCAAGAGAGGGCATTCATGCCTGTCATCCTGGTACATGGAGTTGAAGACAGAAGAATCATATTCAGGCTCATTAAGAAAAAAAGATAAACAATATATAGATTTGTACCTGCGGCACATCCCACAGGGGAAAACATTTAATTACGGAAATGAGACTGGTCCCAGTGCTTGAGTGGATTTCCACTGCATACATAGTTCTAAGCTGACTGATATTTACGTCAACACATAAAAGGGTCCTGGCTTAGTATTTTGGCTCCTACACCTGTTCTTCAGAAGCTGGCAATCAGATTACCCCTTTCACAAAGGTAAAGCCCTTTGCCTCTGGTTTGCTTCCCAGCAGTGTTCCTGTGTGTGGTTTCCCTCTTGACTGCTCCGGTGATCCACTTGTCTCCTTGCATTTGTGAGCTGATGCCTGCGACTGAAGAGCTTTTGAGGGATATCTCACTAAATATTGCTTCTCTGGTCTTTGGGGAAGACACATCAGCCCCTTAGATGCTTCCCCTTCCCCATCAGTTGTCTTTGTCCATTTGTTCTTCTCCCCATGCTTTATTCTAAACAGTGTCTTGCACTCTATAAAACAAAGGAAAACAGCCAAACTTCACTTTAACTTACTTGAACTTGACAAGCTCATTTCTATAGCCTGTTTTTTATTATTTTTTTCCTTGCTTAAGGTGTTTTAATTGTTTTGTGTGCTTGGTTAGTTTTTCCCATGTTCTGACTATTGCATTTTTAATTATTTGTAAAAATAACTTGGGAAGTCTACAATGATAGTCTCTGTAATGAGAGTTTTGGTTCTTGTTGTTGTTGTTTTTGTTTTTTGTTTTTTTCGAGACAGGGTTTCTCTGTGTAGCCCTGGCTGACCTGGAACTCACTCTGTAGACCAGGCTGGCCTTGAACTCAGCAATCCATCTGCCTCTGCCTCCCAATTGCTGGAATTAAAGGCATGTGCCGCCAATGCCTGTCGAGTTTTGGTTTCTTTAAAAACCTAGTTGTGTGAATATGTTTTTGTTTTAATCCCAGGCATGGGATAAAAGGCTGCTTCGAAGCAAGTGAAGTGTACCAGCAGGACTGTGATCATCACCAGCTACAAATAGTTTAATTCTGGGGACTGTGGGGAGGGTATAAATGGGAGAGCCCCCAGGGAGCTTGTGGCAGTGGTGGCTCCCCTGCTGCTGCTGCTCTCTGTTGCATATGTTGTTGCTGAATTGCTGGACTGCTGGATGCTCTCATGGCTAAGATTGGATTTGCCCCGAGGAACCCAATGCCCCTAATCAGCAGAAAGTAGCCTATAGAGGTTTTCTCCCCTATCTAGTGTTGGGGGCTTAAAAGGGATTAGGGTGGAATAAGGGCTGGAAGGGAGGTATAAGAACCCAATAAAATAGTAAAAACAAAAACAATCAAACAACCAAAAAATAAATAAATAAAAACCCAAAACAACAACAAAACACCATGAGTCCTTTTCCCCAAAGAGAGTTTTCCTTCTGCCAGGCACTTGGGGACACTAACTACAATCTGCTGCATGGTTGGTCATTCAGTTTGCCCTTGTTTCCTATGCATGCCCGTTTAATTCCAACTCAAGGTGCACGGTAACTCACCCTGGCTGCCATGGGCTCTGAATGCTAACTTTTGATCCCTGCACCCCAAAGCACTGATCAGGATGACTGAGTGTCTCAAGACAAAAAACAGTACTGGTCCTTGCTGATGACCACAGACATGCACCTCCTCCAGGGTCTCAGGTCGGGAGTCCTCACCACTGTGCACTCTATTTCCTGAAAGATATCTTCACAGCCTCTTCCAGCTCTGTCTTAATTACTTACACTATCCTTGGAAATGGAAGTCTAATTTCCACTTTCTCATCTCCTCCTCTAATCCATCCTCTCACCCTTACACACACTAAAGACACAGATGAAAAATGTGTAAGTTGAGTTTTGGTGTGGATTTCTACAGATTTTTTTTGTTGTTGCTGTATATTTTAGAGAAAATTACCTAACTTTTTGTTTTCAATTCTTTAGAACAAATTAAAATTAAATTCCTTGCCTTTAGGAAAGTTAAGAGAGGATTTACTAAAGGAAATTAATGGAAAATGTAAGATAAACCACTTGGCCTGGGGGGGAAAAATCATCGTGGTATCTTCTATACTGATTTAGTCTGTGTGATAAAGAAAATGGATTTATACCTTTAAAACTAGGTAAAAATAATTTTGGTCTCTCAGTCATTCAGACTATGTTCTGTGTTAATCATAGCTGTGTTTGATTAACTTTTTTTGTTTTGTTTTGTTTTTTTGGTTTTTCGAGACAGGGTTTCTCTGTGTAGCCCTGGCTGTCCTGGAACTCACTCTGTAGACCAGGCTGGCCTCAAACTCAGAAATCCGCCTGTCTCTGCCTCCCAAGTGCTGGGATTAAAGGCATGTGCCACCACTGCCCGGCAGCTGTCATGTTTTTCTTTGGACTCTTTTCTCACAAATGATAGGAAAAAAGAGAATTCCTTTGCTGTAAAAAAAAAAAAAAAAAAATCAACAAGAGATAGTTTACTCATAGAAATGTTACCTGTTCCAATCTGTGAGTGTCAAAGGTTACAGGCATGGTGGTTGCAGTGGATGCTGCACTCAAATAGTAGCTGGTATAGACTAGGTTATAAGTAACCCCCAGACTTTCTGGCTCTCTCTCACCAGAGCATATTTTCACTCACTCAAAGTTAGCTGCAGGTGCCCTGCATCATCCTCCAGACACGTCTCTTCCAAGCCAGCAACCCTCCATCTCTTCAGGCAGCATCTCAACACCTGGTTGCCATGGCGTGGAAAAAAGAGAACCTTCAAGGAGCTAACAAGTGCTTTGTCCCAGAAGTGACAAATGTCATTTCCCCTGCTGGCTCATGTGTCATAACTGCTCACACAGACCCACCTAACAGCAAGGGAGCTGGGAGAAGTGGAGGAGTGCATGGATATTCAATGACTAATAAATTATAATAAATTATTTTGCTTCAGATGTAATTGAACTTACAATGAACCCCTTGAAGTTTTTCCAACTAAAAGTTATTTCTAAAACAACATAACAACCTTGGTGTGCACTCCAATATTTGGAGAAGCAGACCCTACGCCATCTGCCTCCCACAGTGGCTAATTTTTAAAGAGGCTCTTACAGCTTCAAAACATAAAACTCAGCATGGAGGTTCTTTTCTTCTTGGATAGCTGCCTTTCATTCAAAGTGGAGGAACTGGGCTGAATGGTTTTAATACCACTTAAGAGCCCTTGAAATTAACTACCCACACTAGTTATTTTTTCTTTTAACTCAAAATTTGTCCTCCCCAAATTTGGAGTTTTTAACCAAAACTGAAAATATGCACTATAAATTCCAGCCCTTAAAGCAAACTGTTGAGGGCTGGGGAGCTGGCTCAGTGTGTAGAATGCTTACTGGAAATGTGTGAGCTTCTGAATTCAGATCCTCAGCATGCACATAAAAGTCCAAAGAGTCCACCTCTAGTAGACAGACAGGGGCTCAAGTGGAGGGACAGGGCTACCAACCCACAGTCACATTTCTGACCCAGAATTGTTCCTGTCGAAAAGATCTGCAGGGACAAAAATGGAGAAGAAACTGAAGGAAAGATGGTCCAGTGACTCGCCCAACTTGGCATCCATCTTGGGGGAGGCTCCAAGGCCTGACAGTATTACTGATGCTATGATGTGCTGACAGACAGATGGCATGGCTGTCCTCTGAGAGGCCCTATCAGCAGCTGACCGAGACAGACAAGAGATTTACACTCATCCATTGGACTGAAGTCAGGGACTCCTATGGTTGAATTAGGGGAAGGATTGAAGAAGCTGAAAGGGAGAGCAACTTGAGAGGAAGACCAGCAGTCTCAACTAACTCAGACCCCAGGGAGCTCCCAGAGATTAAGCAACCAACCAGGAGCATATGCGGGCAGGTTCAAGGCCCTTGGCACATATGTAGCAGAGATCTGCCTGGTGTGGCCTCAGTGGGAGAGGATGCACTTAATCCTCCAGAGACTTGAGGCCCCAGGGAAGGGTGAAGTCTGGAGTGTGTGTGTGTGTGTGTGGGGGGGGGTTGTGAAGCATCTTCTCTGAGACAAGGGGGAAGAAGAATGGGATGAGGAACTGTGGGAGGGGAGACCAGGAAGTGGGAGCAACGACTGGAATGTATATTAAAAAAAGCCCATGCACAGTAGTATGCACCTTGTGATCTTGCTGACCAACAAGCATAGCCAAATCTCTGAGCTCCTGGTTCAGGGTGAGACCATGTCTCAAAAAATAAAGTGGAGATGAAATTAAGAAATACATGAAGTGTATTTCTTGCTTCTAGAGGTGTGTTTGCACACATGCACACACACAAAACAATACATGACATACAAACAATAAAATTTTAATTTATTTTTAATAAATATTAATATAAATAAAATAAATATAATAAAGGGTAAATAAGATAAAAGGTAAATAAATAGGAGATCTGTGTCTATAGTTCTGCTCTTTTCTTTCATTATCCCTTTCTTTCTCTCTTTCTGTCTTTCTTTCTTTTTTATTTTTTTAAATAAATAACTACCATGGGCTGTAGAGATGGCTCAGCAGTTAAGAGTGCCGAATCTGGCAGGGTCTTGGTAGGGACAGAATGACTCCGTTCCTGCCCCTGGGACAAGGCAAGCAGGCATGGGCCTCTAAGAGTGTTGATGGGTGCTGTGGCCAGAAGGCTTGTTTGTATATAATGTACACACTTTACATTCCTCCTTTAAGGAACGTCCTCCCTGTTAACATTAATGACTCCCATGATAATCAGAGGCAACAGGAGTCCAGGAGGTGAAGGAGTGGCTAATGTCTCAGCATAATGGTAAATGCTGGGACATTACCCTGTTCTCCTTGAGACAGTACTCCAAGCAGTTCTCTCTTGCTATTCTAAAAATCTGTCTGGATAGCTCATCTCCTGCAGGTCATAAGCCCCGTCCTTATTTTGCATATCAAGAACAGCCCTTATGGCTGTGGAAAAGAATTCTAAAAACGTAAGTTCAAAAATATGTAATTTCTCAACTATGCAAAAAATAAGGATGCAATATGAATTATATGAAGGGCTTCACCAATCTAAAGGAACAGAGATAGCTACACTGTGAGCCAACTTGTTAGAAAGATACTAAGGAAGGAGATAAAGAGACTTGGGAGTGGTGATCAAAGGAGATCACACTCAGCTAACATTTTTTTTTTTAATTTATGCTGACAAAGACAGACAGATTCCTGAGTTCAGGATCAGCCTAGGATGGAGCCAGGTTAGGCTAAGGTATGGTAGAAATGGTAATTTTAGGACGTGGTCCCACCCACCTGCATCTGTGCTTAAAAGTGGCAGGCAGATCTCTGAATTCTTTTGCAGTGTTAAAAGAAAATGTGTGCTTGCTGTCTCCAAAGAATTAAGGGGTCCCAGGATGGTGATTCATAAGTTAGTCAAAAGGAAACCTGAAGTAAATGACTGGATTGATATGCAAAATAAAGACGGGGCTTATGACCTGCGGGAGATGAGCTATCCAGAGAGATTTTTAGAATAGCAAGAGAGAACTGCTTGGAGTACTGTCTCAAGGGGAACAGGGAGAGAGCAGTGTCTAGAGATCTCCAGAGAGGGCAGATCAGAGAGAAAGGAAGAGCAGAGAGAAAGCAGGCTGGAAAGCTGTCTCTAGCAGAGCATCGGCCACCAGCTTGGACCCACAATTTGACTTTGAGTCGTTTGTTCTCACTGCTCGCAGACACCCCTTCCTCAGAGCCTCTCTCCAATCCAAGGCTGGCCCAGGGCCTTAGAGCACTTATCGATCTTGTAGAGGCATGAGGTTAAGTTCTTGGCATCCACATTGATGGTTCACCACCATCTATAACCTCATTCCCAGGGGATCCAAAACCTTCCAAAATTCTGGAGCACCAACCACAAATGTGGTCAGACATGTACATGCAGGCAACATACACATAAGGTAAATAAATCTAAATAGGAATTTGAAGAGAAATAAGCACTATTCTAAATTTTATGTTATCTTTGAATTCTTAGAGCTTAAGCATCTTATATATTTTTAGTTTTACATCCTTTACATTTCATTTGGATGAAATAATATAATATGTACTCTGTGACCTGCCTCGTCTCATTCAACATTACATTCCTGAGATTTGCCGGTGCTGTTGTGGCTTCACTGTTAAATAGTATTCCATTCTATGAATTATGCTGTAATCTATCATTCGACTGCTGCTGGACACTGGTGCTGCTTCTAATATTATGCTATTATAAGTAGTACCACTGTCACTAAGGGCATAGCTTAGAGATCTTAGTGATCTTAGAGTTCTTACTTAGCATTCACAAAGGCCCTAGGGTCAATCTCCAGCACAATAAATATAAAACAGTTCCACTGTGAATTAGTTTGTTCCTCTGATGCATATTTCTGAGAGTTTCTTTAGGATGCTAGCTTAGAAATGGGAACGTGATGTTGTTACATCATCTTCTGCTTGACTAGCTGATGATGTCTTTCAAGTTGTCTCACCTTATACTCCCACTGGCAGAGTATTAAGAGTTTTTATTTCTCACCGGGCGGTGGTGGCGCACACCTTTAATCCCAGCACTTGGGAGGCAGAGGCAGGTGGATTTCTGAGTTTGAGGCTAGCCTGGTCTACAGAGTGAGTTCCAGGACAGCCAGGGCTACTCAGAGAAACCCTGTCTCAAAAACAACAAAAGAATTTTTATTTCTCCACATAATTGACAAAATTCAGTGTTACTGATAGCTTGCTTAATGTAAAATTGTACCTCTTTTTTCACTTTTTTTTGGAAGACAGGGTCTCACTATGGTACCCAAGCTGGCCTGGAACTCACTAGCCTCAATCCTCAATCTTCCAAGTAGCCAGAGTTGTCCACCTGTACCCAGTTACAATCACGTCTTAATGTGTCATTCCTCTGTGGTTAAATGTAGCTGAGCATTTCTCCACGTTGCATTCCTGTCTTCTGCTAAGTGTGTCAGTCAGCATTAAGGAATGAGATAAACTTGGAAGGGGGAAAGAGTTACTTTGTCTCCATTTTGGAGCTTTCAATCCTCTGGATTGGCCCTGTTGTTCTGGGCCTGTGCTAACACGAACCACAGGAGAAGCACCTTCACTTCATGGCAAAAAAGCAAAGGGGAAGCAGCTCGGCAGCCCACAACTCCCTCGGACGGCATGACCCCAGCCACCAAAGGATGATCCTTAAAGCCTGAGCCACAGGGGACATTCTGTGTCCACACCACAGTGCTGAGTTTCCATCCTAGGTTTCACTTCTTTTCTACTGTTCTGATTTCATAATTCTTTTCTTTTCTTTTTTTTGACATAATTCTTATATTAATTTTTACATTATTTTATTTAGTGTGTGTGTGTTGTACCACTGTGCATGGTCAGAGGATAACTTGCAGAAACCATTTCTCTCCTTCCACTGTATGGATTCTGGGAATCAAACTTTGATTGTCAGGTTCTGACCTGGCCTGCAGGTCACGTTATTCGGGGGAACGAGGAGGGTCACAACCTGTGAATAAAGAATGGGCGAGAGAGATGACAGGACTCAAGGAAGCATTGCTTGTCAAGAGCCGTTTACCTGATTGAGGAGAGCATATTTAAAGCAAAAATCTTGGAGGGAGGGGGAGAGGAAGAAGGGAGAAGGAAGTTT
>NW_022196912.1:26958783-26959525 GCF_008632895.1 Mastomys coucha
CAATAGAATCTTTAAGTTCTTGTATACCATCTCTCATGTTGGTAATATCTTTATCAATAAGGTACTGTGATTCTGTAAAGCCTTATTTAGATGTAATCAGAGAGGCAATGCCTGTGCCTGCGCCCACGGCGCTAATGCCAAGAATAGTGGCAATGGTCAGAGCTGTAATAGGTTCTCTTTTAATTCTGGGGTGGATGGATACCCCCTTTTCTACAAAATTCAAAAATTCTTCAGGGTTATGAACAGAGAAGGGAGGGAGGAGAATAACCATAACGCACCAATCCCGATTACCCAGAAAGATAGGGGAATACAACAGGCAAAATAAGTATTGTTAGGTGCAAGAACATACATATAGGTGTGATTAAGAACAATAGTCTGATTACAAACTCCTGTAAGGGACTGAGGAGGGAGCATATTGGGGCCTAGAAGGCAAGTGCCAATCCCAGAAATGGACTGAACAGTTATGCCACTCTCAGGGCCTGAGGCGGAAACAGCCATGGAAGTATTATTGGTAAAAATGGGGGTAAAAGCCTTCATAAACTGATGGGGTTGGGGAGAAGCACATCCAGCATTCAGGATACTTAGGAGAACTATCATTTTTGAACGTAGCAATCGAGGCATTGGCTAACTTAATTATGAGCTCTGCCAAATGTGGGGGCCCAGAAGGAATAGTAGGCTGGAATAGGGTTGGAGGTGGGGGGCTGGGAGCGTCTGGAGATAAGGTTTTGGATCTGAGCAAAGA
>NW_022196912.1:26961197-26974568 GCF_008632895.1 Mastomys coucha
TGACCAACCTTCTGCCATTTCTTGGGGTGGATAACTGGCCCGTCAATCATAAACCAAGGACATGTCTCGTCAATAAAGGTGAAAAATCTTACCAAGTCCTTTTTCTTTACCCTTATGCCCCTCTCTCTGAGAGCTTCTTTTAAGTCCTTTATAAAGCGGACTTCTTTAGACATGGAATGGCCCATTCTTGAGATGTCTAAAACGGATGACTTACCTAATGACTGGAGCAACCGGGCGAGCAGCGTCAGTCATGAACCTGGATTCAATTTCGATGATCTTAATCCGTCCGGGAGGTGACCCGTGCCTCGAGCCCCACGTCGGGCACCACCTGACCTGACCTGCAGGCCATGTTATTCGGGGGAACGAGGAGGGTCACAACCTGTGAATAAAGAATGGGCGAGAGAGATGACAGGACTCAAGGAAGCATTGCTTGTCAAGAGCCGTTTACTTGGTTGAGGAGAACATATTTAAAGCAAAAATCTTGGAGGGAGGGGGAGAGGAAGGAGGGAGAAGGAAGTTTACAAGGGGAGGGGGAGAGGAAGGAGGGAGATGGAAGGTTACAAAATCTTTTGGGTTTGAGCTCCGGGGGTGACAGGTGGGGAGGGAGTGGATGACAGGTGGAGAGGGGGTGGATTTCCGTGAATGTTCTTTTCCCAGGGCCAAGCCGGATCCTTGTGATTGTCAGGCAGGATGTTTATCTCAGGGCTCTCATGGTTCCCAACAAGGTTCAGTGGCAAGCCCTTTTACCTACTGAACTATCTCACTGGCCCTAGAATACTACTTTAAACATGCTGAACTTTTAAATTTAAAGCAGGATATAAAAATGTATGCAAATAACTCGTATTGTCAGAGCTTCTTGCTTCTGAATTCCATTCACTCTTGAGCTCCACTGTTCTGGGAAGATACCACAGTGTGATCATGGAACAGCTTTGTATTCACAGTGGGACAGAAGAATCCTGGAGGAAAAAAAAAGCTTCAGATAAAGCCAAAGATCATGGATGAAACAGGTGAGACTGAGTAGAAAACAGCCTGCCAAGTGGAGTGTTCTTTATGTGCCTGCTTTCCTGCCAGCTGGAGGATAAAGGCCAAGGGTAGACAAGTGAACAAAGCAAGCAAAACTGGAGGGTATCAAAATGCACATAACATTGGCTCAATTCTGGTAAGAATATAATTTTACGAATATGGACAGTTGGTTGTAAGATGTATGGAAAAAGCAAAGCACCAAGATAACTGAATCAGGGAGATGGGTCATCAGTTAAAAGCACTGGCTGCTCTTGCAAAGGGCCAGGGTTTGGTTCCCACCAGCTTCATGGTGGCTCACAACCATCTGTAACTCCCGTTCCAGGAGACCTGATGTGCTCTCTCGGGCTCTATGAACACTGCAGATACACATGCAAGCAAAGCATTCATACACATAAATTTTAAAAATTAAAAAGTAATTAAACCTAAGCTAAATTTTAAAGTAAAGGAGTATATAAATGATGCATGCCTGTAATTTTAGCTCCCAGGAGCTAGAGGAGGGAAGATCAGGAGCTCAGGCCTATCCTTGACTATATAGCAAGTTTGAGGTCAGCTTGAACTACATGAGACCTGGTCTCAAGCAAAACAAAACAAAACAAAAGCATCACTGCCCCACAAAAAGAAGAAAGATTAACGAACCACACTATCCAGTTTTGGTTTTTGTGGCAGGGTCTCACCATGAAGCTCAGGCTACACATAGAATTCTCTGTGTAGACTCCAATGCCTCTGCCCACTGAGTATGGCATTGAAGGAATGCTCCACAACACTTGGCTCCAAACTACTTAATTTTCAGACACATCATAAAGCTACAGTGATCAGTACAGCTACCATAAACTTAGTCCTGAGTCCTAAAAGGCAAGGTTTTTAAAGATAAAAGTTGTGGCATCCATTTATTTAATTCTATGCACATTGCCTCACCTTATGTCTAAATACAAAAGAAGTTGCCATACCAAAGAAGCACAACATTGAAGGAATACAAATCAGGAGTGAAACAAATTAAGTTTAAAACTAATATGTAGGCATACAAACCATGAGAACCTCACCCCTTAAAAATACAAATTTAGCTAATTGTGCCATGGCATCTTTGAACTAAGTCCCAGTGGTCTGTGAACCTCTAGCTCTGACAACAGTTACACTCACAATTGCTTTCAGTTGTGCTGCAGCCTAACTTCAGTGGGCTCCAAACTCCAACCTAGCTTCCTTGATAGCCATCCATACTGCCTCCTCACACTGCTCTGGATTTGCTGATATCAAACAGGTTTTCACAGTCTTACATGTCAAAAGATCAGCTCCTTTGCCTTTTATTAAAATACAGGCTTGCTGAGCCTGGCTGGGCTTTTCCTTTGGGCTCATCTCCCCACAGACAGGTCTTATAGTCCATGAAAAGAATTAGTCTTTTTTTCCCCCCTAATTTTGTGGTTGTGGGCAGACAGCATCCTCTAAAGCACTGAGAGCTGCACCAGGACCAGGAGCTTCTCTCTTTCCTGCAGGACCGAGGCTTTACAGGTATCTGCTGGTACCAAGCTTCGTTTCTTCTAGGATGGTCTTGAAGGGCCTTCACTATTTCTTGATCAGTAAGTTTTGACATGGTTTTTTGATTGGAGCAATAATTACAGAACACATTATATAACTTTGCCTATCCTGTGGCAACTTATGGAGATCTGGAAAGTTTCTAGGTGCCAGTTCACAGCCAGCAAGCCTAAGTACTTTCATCCACATCCCCATGCATTTCCTTCAGTGCCTTACAGTTCATTTAAAAGGTGGTGGCACATGCTTTAATCCCAGCACTTGGGAGGCAGAGGCAGGCGGATTTCTGAGTTCAAGGCCAGCCTGGTCTACAGAGTGAGTTCCAGGATAGCCAGGGCTACACAGAGAAACCCTGTCTTGAAAAAAACAAACAAAAAAAGAGAGTTGTCTTAGCACCTACACTTGGGAACATGGCTCCACGAGACAGTCCACTCAGTGAAAGAAGTCATCGCAGCATATATTGCAACCATTCAGAGCTGGACTATAAAAGTACAACTAGTTGGGCCCAATGTATTATCTTATCCATACGCTGGGAGCGTATCAAGAAAGACTGTATCAAGTCCTTCATGAGACAATCACTGAGCCACAGATCTGAACATCTCATCAAACACTGGATCATGATTAGTAAGTGGAGGTTTGAACTCCTGGTCTTACATTGAATTATGGTGTGTTGAACTGACAAGAGATCTGCTCCAATACATTTTGTTGTGGTCGTCCAATTATGTAATACACAATCCTTAAAGTCATCAAGATGCCAGTGTCTAGATGTGGTTTCAAATTTTCCTGGGCTCCAGGGTGCAAGGGGTTTCAGTCTCTGGAGTATAGATCCTCTGTTTGGAGACATGATGCAGCCCAGGACTGCCCTTGCTCTGTCAGAGTGCTAAAGGAACCTTCCAATTTATAAAGCAAGGTGTTGCCCCTCCTTGTGTTGGTTCAGCAGTAGTGGCTGGATATCTGACATAACGAGGCATGCCATGCTTCCTTCAAGTGCTTGATCTCATGGTGGAATGGCTATTATGATAACAAGTGGTAGTGCCTCATCATCCATGTTTTGACCACTCAAAAATCTAGGAATGAAGTTCTTAGGAACTCTTCCACTACCAGCCCTTCAGAGAAACTAGGAATAGAATCAATGAGCACTGTAGTCAGTGAGCCACAGCTAGAAGGCAAGGGATTTGGGGGAAGGGGTCGCTCTTCAAGGGTACGCTTGGAGATTTTCTTGCTTCTTATTGGACAGTGAAGACTCATTCACTTCTTATTGAACAGGCATGTGAGGTTTCTGGACCTCAGGCTTGGATTCATCGTGTCTAGCAATTTTCTTGGAATGGAAATAATGCTGAATAGAAGGAAGAGAGAGACTCAAGAAGCAAAGAAACCTCCTGAATCTGGAAAGCTGAAATGTTCAAGATGCACAAGGCCCCTCCCAAACCCATGAGAGCATTGCAGCAACTCCAATTTTCCCATCAGCTAAGCTGCCTGCAGGAGGCGTCCCAACCCAAGGAAGTCCAGCAGGAGCTCCAGGGAGCTGCTTTCCAGGTAGTTAGCCATACTGGGGCAGGCTTTGGTGATAGAGCTGTCTCTGAGTCACCCGTGCCTCCTACGAGTAACCTCTTTCCTACACACTTGCGACTAACACTAATACTTTGACTCTCCAGGTTGGATTTTGATGGAATTGTTACCTTGGTGTGTCATGTTTCCTCCAGGAAAAGTCACACAACAGGCATGACCAAAGTTGAACTGGTGTCCTATAAGGATGTGCCAGGGGCTACTAGGAAAAGTTCCTTCATTCTTAAGAATGCCTTAGGAGAGGCTAGCAAGATGGCTCAGAGGGTAAAGACCCAAAGCCCGATGATGTGAGTTCAACCCCCAGGATCTACAAGATGGAAGAAGAGAACTGAGAACTGATTCCTACAATATCCCTTGATCTGTTGATCTGTGCTTACATGCACACCACACACACACACACACACACACACACACACACACACACACACACGTAAATAGAGGGAGAGAGAGCAAGAGTTAGCACCTCTGGAAGTGCTGGTTTCCTCTGGATGCTGTGTCGAGTGATGAGGCCTAGCTGCAGCCTGGGATTCACTGAATACACAGAGGAAGACAACTGTAATAGACCAGTAAGGAGGAAAGAGAGCCAGAGTCCCTGAATTAAGTTAATCTCAAATCCTAGTTTTTTCTTTTTTTCTGGTTCTCTACATTAATATTATGTTGCTTAAGTCAGAATTTGGTAGTTCATTTGAAAGGGGAAAAAAAAAGTCTACGAAACTATTTCCTTGGGCCGCCTTCAAATCCGTTATGTTGCCAGTTACGAGAGTTCTTGGCAAAGACATGGTTGTAGGGTCCCAACAGTTTGACCTGGTCACTCAGTCCCTGCAGTGTTGAAAGCAGGATAGGGTTTATTTTCAGTGTAGATGCACCAGGGAGAATAAAGAGTCTAGTGACCTAAAATCTGCCTTTGAGGTGTAAGCAACAGCTTTGTGGCTATATATAGGGATGAGCCAAAGTCGAGGGGGATTTACATAGCTAGTAATCCTGGTGAGACTGTGGTCTGGTTGGTTATTAGCTTGTGACTAGCCATTGCCACAGAAATCACTGCTGCTTGAGAGGGAGTTTCCATTTCTGTCATATCTGTGATCCTAGAATTTAAGATAAACCAGGGAAGAGCGTAACTCAGAGAACAGGTCAAAGAGGGAGACACACAGAATCAGGCTGGGTCTTCTTCACTTGTACCCCTGGCAGAATCTCCTCAGGGTTTGTTACATATGAAGAATACCCTCATTAGTGTAGTTTTAGTGTTTTATTTGAAAAGCATGATTTAACTGTGGGAGTTATTGGCTCAGATGTTATAATCTTGTTTTTATTGTAGTTTTGGAGACTGAACCCGGGGCTTCCCACATGCCAGACAAGCCCTGTCCCAGTGAGTTACACCTGGTGGCTTTGTCATATACAAGTTTTTAACATTTATATGTTCAATTCCTTTGTGATTTTTTTCCTTTTATTATTTATTGTTTCATTGTTGCTTGGGGCCTAGAAAGGTTTGAGTACCATGTACTCCGGGATGACCTTGAACTCTCTGACCCTCAAGCTTCCATCTCTGAAGTGTAGGTATTTGTCTTAGATTGAGTTTCATTGCTATATAGAAACACCATGAGCACAGCAACTCTTATAAAGAAAACATTTAACAGGGGCTGGCTTACAGAGGTTTAGTCCATTATCATCATGGTGGGAAGCATGGCAGCATGCAGGAAGACATGCTGCTGGAGGAGGTAAGAGTTCTACATCCTGATCTGCAGGCAGCAGCAGCAGATGCTACATGTGCCACACTAGGTGTAACTTGAGCATATAAGACCTCAAAGCCTGCCCCCACAATGACGCACTTCCTCCAACAAGGCCACATCTACTCCAATAAGGCCATGCCTCCTAATAGTGCCACTCCCTATGACCAAGCATTCAAACACATGAGTCTGTGGGGGCCATTCCTACTCAAACCACCACAGTATTATATGTGTTTGCTACCATACCTGACTCTTTGTAACAGTTTTTTATGTTTTTTTTTTTCAGAATCTAAAAGCATTTGTACCTGCAGGTGGTTCACTGATTATTATTATGTATCTTAAATTATTTATAACTGTACAAATTTTAAAATAATATATACATACATATATATGTTATTATATATGTACATATATAATAAATGCAACTTCATGTAACTGAAAAACTTCTGTAAGGCAAAAGACACAGTCAATAGGAGAAAACAGTAGCCTACAGAATAGGAAAAGATTTTTCACCAGTTCCATATCTGATAGAGTGCTGATGTCCAAAATATATAAAGAACTCAAGAAACTAGACATCAACAAACCAAATAACCCAACTAAAAATATGGGATACAGAGCTAAACAGAGAGTTCTCAACAGAGGAAACTCAAATGATGAAGAACCTAAAGAAATGTTCAACATCCTTAGCCATCAGGGAAATACAAATCAAAACGACTTTGAGATTCCATTTTACACCTGTCAGAATGACTAAGATCAAAAACACAAGTGACAGCTCATGCTGATGAGGATGTGGAGCAAGGAGAACACTCCTTCATTGCTGGTGAAAGTGCAAACCTGTACTGCCACTCTGGAAATCTGTGGAGAGCTTTTGGGGCCTCTTTTAGGAATTTGGCAGGAATTTGATATTGGGCTGGGACGATGAAATAGGCTCAAGGCAAATACAGGCAACAAATATATTGTATTCCTTGTATCTGGATCATCCTGACAAACCTCTAAACATAGTGACCACAGGACTTTATTGCCTTGATTTTGCCCTGCTTGTTCCTTGACTACTTTGTCTACGCTCAGTTTTTTCCTTGACTACTCTGTCTATGCCTTAAGGACTGACCATATTCTTTGTCAGAATGATATAAAAATGGAGTAGAAAAAACAAACAAACAAACAAAAAAAAACCAAACAAACAAAAAGCCAGGCTGTGGTGGCACATGCCTTTAATCCCAGCACTTGGGAGGCAGAGGCAGGTAGGTTTCTGAGTTCGAGGCCAGCCTGGTCTACAGAGTGAGTTCCAGGACAGCCAAGGCTACACAGAGAAACCTTGTCTTGAAAAAAAAAAAATTGGACTAGAAAAAATGAAAGTGGTCTCAGCTTCAGAACTGGCTGTGGTCACATGCTGCAATATTATCTAATCATCTTTTTTTATTTTCTTTTTCTTTTGTCTTTTTTTTTTTTCTTTTAAATCCTTATTCCTGTCCTGGAGAACCTGTTTACTGACTGAGCTGGCTTGGTCAGATGGCGCCTAATGTGCGGCTCTAGTAAGTAGAGTACAGTGAAGGGCAGCGTGGGAAGTGCATGTGAAGGAAAATAAAAGATTTGGACCAGTGGTGAATAAACCCCCATAAGAATGGGGCAAGGTAATGGTAAAGTGTTTTTGTGTATGTGTTTAGAGTTATGCTAAAATCTAGAGAAGCAAAAATAATTCTCATACTTTTTTTTTTTTTTTTGAGACAGGATTTCTCTGTATAGCTCTGGCTATCCTGGAACTCACTCTGTAGACTAGGCTGGCCCTCATACATGTTTTTAGTCTTTGGACCCTGACTAGAGATAGTTTGCACCCTAGACATGAGAGAGAGTGGGTTGGAGAAAAGCAGTCCTCCCCACCTATTGGGGATGCTTTGGACAAAGAGAAGGAAAATGAACATAAGCTGTTTTAGAGCTCTCCCAGGGACAGGAGGAGATCAGGAGATGTCCTGCCTCCTCTATGGCTCCTACTGGAGAAATGCTTCTGGGTCCCTTAGGTAAGATATCTGGGTCCCTTTGATGGGACATCTAGTTCTCTTTCCTCTCTGTCTATTGTCTGTCCTTGGTGCACCAATCTGTCCATGTCTGTCAGTTTATTTCTGTGTTTTTGTTTTGTTGCTTGAATGTTGTTCTGTGTTTCCTGTTCAAAAGAAAAAATGGTTAAAACTTTATCTGCTGGTATTCACCCTTTGATTTAGTTTCAACTCATTTCATACATAAATAAATAAATAAATAAATAAATAAATAAATAAATAAGCAGCAGTGCCAATTGGCCTTTGGAACTAGGAGTCTAGTGCAGCTGGAGAAGCCCTGCTAGGGGCTGATTGTCTGCAGAAGCTGCTCTTAACAAGGCCAGCAGCTTCTCAGCTTCTATGGTAAGGGAGCTAATGGTTGGTTTTCCTAGAAAAATCTCTTTGGCTGTGATTATTGGGTTCAGTAGGTGACAAGGTGCTCCTCTCTTAAAATTACAGCTAGAAAAAGTAAGAATTTTGTCTAGTCTAAATATATAAATGTGTGTTGCCACTAATTTTTGTTTCTGACTGGTTTTGAATGTATTAATATGCTCTGCATGTCTTGGTTATAGATTATTGGCCTATAAGTTATTGGGTATGATTAAGCATTTGTAACATTGGGACCAGAAAGTGGTAACTCAGGGTTGGAGTCATTCAGAACAACAACACACAGCATGAGCCAACCCAGGGAAACAGGTCTCTAAAGATACCTCTAAATTGGGGAATTTATATAATTCTTATCCTAGAAACCAGACTTATAAAAGATAGAATTTAGGATAGCGTCTCTTTGGTGAGGTAATGGAGGCTGCTCTGTATGCATTCATGTGCAGGAACTGGCAGTCAAACTTTGTAGCATGGGTGTAATGCATTTGGTGTTGATTTGCAGAGGTTGGATTATTTGTTGGAGGTTGGGTTTTGCTTTCCAAAATTACAGTTGTGCCCCTGTGTTGCAAGGGAGACTTAAAAATTATAGTTAAACTATCAGCTTGCAGATTGATCACAGGCTCAGGATTCTAACTCACACATATTTGTAATTAAGAAAATCAGGTGGTAATTGTTTCAGGGTTTTAGAAGGGTTTATGAGGCTTGCCTGCTCCAGCTGCCATTCCAGGAAATGCATATAGAATTATTATGGATTTGGAGGATTGTTTTTATACTGTTTCTTTGCATCCTGGTGGTTGTGGGAGGTTTGCATTTAATGGCCTTGTTTGTAATTTTATTTATTCATTTTATGTATATAAGTACACTATTGATCTCTTCAGACACACCAGAAGGGGGCATCAGATCCCATTACAGATGGTTGTGAGCCATCATGTGGTTTGCTGGGAATTGAACTCAGGACTTCTGGAAGAGCAGTCAGTGCTCTTAACCACTGAGCCATCTCTCCAGCCTTTGTTTGTAATTTTAAGGAACCCAGGAAGTGATATCATTGGAAAGTTTTGCCTCAAGGGATGGCTAATAGCCCTACATTACATAAAAATTTGTCACTGCTTCAATACAAGAAGTTAGGACTTTGAATCTTTCAGTGTAATAGTATTCATTATATGGATGGCATATTATTAGTGGATTCCTCTGAAGGAGTTTTACTACAAGGTTTTACTGTTACACAATGAGCTTTAAAATTTTGGAGTAGTTATTGCTTGTTCCAGAAAGATTCAAAGGCAATACCTTTTTCAATATTTAGGACATCAATTGTATCTTAAACAAATTGTGGCACAGAAATTCCAAGTAAGAAAAGATCATTTACTTACTTTAAATGATTTTCAAAAGCTTCTAGGAGATGTGAATTGGCTAAGACCTCATCTTAAGCTCACCACAGGAGAACTTAAACCTCTTTGTGATATTCTCAAGGGGGATGCAAATCCTAATTCCCCTTGATAATTAACTGATGAGGGACTGATACCTTTGTAGAAAGTGGAGGAAGCTATTAGCCAACAACAGATACATTATGTAGACTATGACCAATTATTGGCTGTTTGCATCATTGCTACCTCTCATGCGCACCCAGCAGTCCTTTGCCAAAAGGGACCATTAATGTGGATTCATCTTTCTTTGTCTTCAAGTAAAGTTTTAACACCCTATTATGAAGCTGTTGCTGTCTTAAGATTTATTTATTTATTTTATGTGTATGAGTACACCATTGTTCTCTTCAGACACACCAGAAGAGGGCATCAGATCTCATTACAGATGGTTGTGAGCCTCGATGTGGTTGCTGGGAATTGAACTCAGGACCTCTGGAAGAGCAGTCAGTGCTCTTAACTGCTGAGTCATCTCTCCAGCTGTTGCTGTGTTAATACAAAATTGCAGGATAGAAGAATCATGAAAGCATTTTGGGAAAGAACTTGATTGTGGAGAGCCACAGCTGCTACCCTAAATATGGCGCCTGGCCTCTGGCAAGAGCAGAAAGCATTGTGATAAATAAGCCCTTATTTGGAAAAGCTGAGTGCCTCCAGTTTGTGATGCAAGCTGGCATGATTTCCTGCAGCCTATTATGCTTTGCCGTGTAGCCGATGCTGATTGGGACCAGGGAAAGTATTTAACCCGCGGGTGCTGGGGGCTGGGAAGGAGAAAAATGAGAAATGAATGAATGATTTGGTAGTACAAGGTTCCTGAATAAACTTCTTGGAGAAGAGTTCGTGGTCGCCTCCTTATTTCCGCTGGTCAGTGAGGTGGCGACAAGTGATGGCCCGTACGGGGACATCTTCTACAGCTCAGAACTCCTTGAAGACAGGGCAGTCGACTGGTAAGTTCCCAGGTAAGGTGGGATGAAAGGGAAGGACGTTGGTAAAGAGGCAATAAGGTCTCCAGAGTGGAGCGATAAAGTCCCGTTAAGGGCAAATCAAAAGTGATAGTGTGGGGAACTCGCAATCTTGTCCCGTGTTTGTTGCTCTTAAGGAGCTATTAAAAGCAAAAAAGATAGAATTGAAGAGAGGAAACCTAGAAAGATTTCTGTCAGAGGTAGAAATTGCTGCCCCTTGGTTCGAGGTGTCGGGTCACCTGACGCTGCCCAGCTGGGACGAATTAGGGAGAGATCTGGATTTCGCCTGGGAGGAAGGAACCTTAAAAGGTGGAGTGCAACCAATCTGGAAACTGCTTAGGAGCTGCCTGGAGGATAAAGTGTGTTCTAAAGCAGTAGAGAAGGGACAGGAAGCATTAGAACAGCTGAAGGAAGAGAGGTCAGCAAAGTCTGAGAAAGATCAGACTGATAAGAGTGGCTCAGACTCTGAAGAGGAACTTGAGAAGTTAGTACAGAAAATGGAGAAGTCCACCATTAGGGTGGAGCCCACAGCCCCAGGGCCGCCTATATCCTTACCTCCCCCCCATAACACTGCCACTTATGGTACTTCCTTTTGTCCGGAAGTTTGGCAGGAAGCTAGGGGTGAGCATTGCTTCCCTGTGTTTTAAGATGCCCAAGGGCAAAGGTTTCATGAACCATTGGATTTTAAAGTCATAAAGTACTTGGCTGAGTCAGTCCGCACTTATGGTATAACTGCGGCATTTACTGTTTCCCAGTTAAAGGCTCTTCACAGATATTGCATGACTCCTTCTGACTGGATGAGCACCGTGAGAGCTTGCCTTTCATCAGGTCAATATCTAGACTGGAAAGCCTTTTTAATAGAATATGCCAATGAACAGGCTGCTGCTAATCGAGCAGCTGGTAATCCTGCCTGGGATTTGGATATGCTTTTGGGGCAGGGCAGGTTTGTGCAGCATTAAATTGGATATCCGCTGCAGGTGTATGAGCAAGTTAGTATGCTTGCTACAAGAGCATGGAAGTCATTGCCTAACAAGGGAGAAGTTGCAGGAAATTTGACTAAAATTATTCAGTGACCCATGGAGTCCTTTTCAGACTTTGTAGCTAGAATGGTAGAAGCAGCTGGAAGGATTTTCAGAGACCTGGATGCAGCCATGCCACTGATTAAACAATTAGTTTATGAGCAATGTACCAAGGAATGCAAGGCTGCCATAACTCCCTACAAACATAAAGGACTTGAGGCTTGGATGAAAGTATGTAGGGAACTGGGCAGTCCATTAATTAATGCAGGCCTTGCCACTGCAGTTATGCAGATAACGCAAGGTAACAAGCGGAACCCGGGTACATGCTTTCTGTGTGGGCAACTGGGACACCTTAAAAGGCAATGTCCCAATAGAGGAAGAACAGCAGAAACAGGAGCTATGCAGGACTGCCCAAAACAACCTGGATTGTGCCCAAGATGTAAAAAGGGAAATCATTGGGCCAATGAATACAGATCAGTGAAAGATATTAATGGACAGCCACTTACTACAGGCTATAGTGGAGCCAGGTCAAAAAAACGGACAGTGGGGCCCTCGCCCGCAGGGCCCGCAAATATATGGGGCAATGGAGCCAGAGGGGAATTGGCCAACCCTGCGGTATCCCAACCAGTGTGGAGAGCCACTAAGGGGAGCGCAGGATTGGACCTCTGTTCTGCCACCAGACTTGTACTAACCCCTCAGATGGGCATTCAGTTAATAGAAACAGATTTCCAAGGTCCACTCCCCAAGGGAACAGTGGGGTTACTAATTGGCCGTTCATCATCAGCATTAAAGGGGTTAGTTATTCATCCTGGTGTCATAGATCCTGATTATACTGGGGTTGTTAAGGTTATGATTTCCTCCCCCCCGAGGGATTGTTTCCATCTCCCCCGGAGATAGATTAGCTCAGGTTCTTATTCTTCCCAGTTGTCATGAAATGTTTCCATCACAAGATAAAGAATGAGGAAAAGGAGGGTTTAGTTCTACGGGATCAGATGGAGCCGTTGTAAGCCTACACCTGGATCAGTGTCCTCTTTTGGAGATAAAAGTGGATGGAAAGAAAATTTTAGGGCTTCTTGATACTGGCGCTGATAGAAGCATTATAGCAAAGAAGGATTGGCCCAAGGGATGGCCTCTTCAAGAGTCCTCTCAAACTCTCCAAGGATTAGGTTATGCAAAAACCCCCACCATGAGTGTACAATTTTGAAATGTTCATATTCAGGAGACTTTGATAATCATTTTCCTAAGGATCCCTTGCTGTGCTTTGTAAAGGAGCATCCAATTGTTTTTCCTAAAATTACCCAGAAAAGTCCCATTGCAGGAGCTGTAACTATTTTTACAAATGGATCCAAAAATGGAGCTTATGTTATACAAGGAAAGGATCCTATAATTAGGCAATTTACACCAGGATCTCCTCAAATTATTGAGTTGAAAATTGTAATTGAGGTTTTTAGAGAAATGAAGGAGAGCTTTAATTTATTATTTGATTCACAATATGTGGTTAATTTATTGAAAGGTTTAGAGGTGGTAGGAAAAATAAAAGTTATTAGCCCAGTAAGCCATTTATTAGGACAATTGCAGGATTTGATTAAAGAAAGAAAATTTCCCTTTTTTGTGCAGTATATTTGGGCACATACTGGAAAGACAGATAATGGCCCAGCATATACTGCATCTTCCTTTGTGTCCTTTTGTAAACAAACGCATATTGATTTAATCCATGGATTACCCTA
>NW_022196912.1:26974578-26978111 GCF_008632895.1 Mastomys coucha
TGGTCCTTGTCAGTATATTGGTGTTGTGGTGCATCTGTAGTACAGGCTGCTTTGGTAGTGAAAGCATTTGCAGCCCTGTGGGCAGGACAATCTCCACAGGCGTGGTTAACTATTCTGAATGAATAGTGCATGCTCTTCTTCATGCTCAGGATGTGAGGCTAAGCACTGCACTAGAGATCAGCTTCTAGCAGTCTCTTGGAGAGCACGTCTGATTGCATGTGGGTTGATGACCCAGGTCCCACCTCCAGGAAAAAGGCATAGGGTGGGCATGGCACCAACTTGGCTGCTACGAATTAGGGCTTTGGCAAATAAATCACCTAAGACAGAGGCACGTGCCAAGTGGCTATGTTAAATAAGCCCAGTTTGTAGTGCAAACTAGATGTACGTGTTCTCAAAGATGGGTCAGATATTTTGCCAAGAGATATTACCACCAGGTTGTAGGGCCACTGCAATGTCCTTCTCATGGTTACTGGAGATCAGACCTCTACTCTTGCCTGTTGTGTTTAAAACAAAAAGGGGGAACTGTGGAGAGCCGCAGCTGCTACCCTAAATATGGCGCCTGGCCTCTGGCCAGAGCAGAAAGCATTGTGATAAACAAGCCCTTATTTGGAAAAGCTGAGTGCCTCCAGTTTGTGATGCAAGCTGGCATGATTTCCTGCAGCCTATTATGCTTTGCCACGTAGCCGATGTTGATTGGGACCAGGGAAAGTATTTAACTCACAGGTGCTGGGGGCTGGGAAGGAGAAAAATGAGAAATGAATGAATGATTTGGTAGTACAAGGTTCCTGAATAAACTTCTTGGAGAAGAGTTCATAGTCGCCTCCTTATTTCCGCTGGTTGGTGAGGCGGCTACACTTGATGAAATATTTATTCCTTATTCTAAACAGCAATTAAATTGGTTATTGCAGAATACTAATATTTGGCCTATTGCATGTGCAAACTTTTTAGGCAAAACTGATAATCATTATCCAAAAGACAAATTGTTACAATTTGCCTCTATACACGCTTTTGTATTTCCTGTAAATTTAAGCTTGTAATCCATAGAGAATGTGCTTACTGTATTTATAGATGGCTCATCTAATGGGAAAGCAGCATATGTAATTGAATCATATGTTCATTCTCTTGATTTTCCCCCTGCTTCAGCACAAATAATTGAATTACGTATTGTAGCCACTGTTTTTGAAATGTTGAAAAAACAAGCTTCTAATTTGTATATTGATAGCCAATATATAGCTCATGGTTTGCAATAGCTTCAAGTTGTTCCATTTTTAGATACTGCTAATTCTCACAATTATTTATGCAAATACAACTCAATTTAAATACTGTTCCTTAACTTTATAGGACATTTAAGAGCCCATACTGGATTGCTTGGAACCCTTAAGGCAATGCCACAGCAGATTTGCATACCAGGCAGATTATAGGCCTTACACAGGAACAATTGGCCATACAATCTCATTCTTTACATAATCAAAATCATAATAACTTGAGACAATAATTCGGTATTTCTAGAGAATGTGCAAGTCAAATTGTAAAGACTTGTCCTGAATGTCCTTAATTTCTTCTACCTCTACCACATATTGGTGTTAATCCTTGAGGACTCTTTCCTAATCAATTATGGCAAATGGATGTTACTTATATTTCTGATTTTGGAAAAGTAAAATATGTAATGTGACTATTGACACCTTTTCAGGCTTTCTAGTTGCAACTCTTTAAGAGGAGAAGCAACTAGGAATGTAATTAGTCATTGCTTAGATTTTTTCTCTATGCTGGGTGTTCCAAATCAGATTAACAGATAATGGAACTGGCTATTGCACTCAAGCATTTGAGATGTTTTGTCAACAATTTAATGTTACCCATATTACTGGAACTCCTTATAATCCTCAAGGACAAGGTATTGTGGCACAGGACCCTGGAACTTTAAAACAAATTCTTCATAAAATAAAAAAGGGGGAGTTATATCCCTATACACCACAAATTTATTTAAATCCTGCTTTTTATTTTAAAATTTTAAAATGTGGATGCCAAAGAACTCTCTGAGTGTCTATGGCACCCTACAACTAGGCATACTTATGCCTAAGTGAAATGGAAGGATCCACTTATTGGCATATGGCATGGTCCAGATCAGGTATTTAATATGGGAAGAGGGCATGTTTGTGTTTTTTCCCTCAGGATACTGAAGGAGCATGCTAGCTACCAGAGTTATTGGTGACATGCTGATGCTGGGACAAAGAATGATGCTGACCTGGGGGCTTACTGAGTGCCCTGACAATGGTGACAGGAAGCTGTATTTGGCATATGTTCCTGACCCACCTTTGCTTACCTATATCCCAGATTGGAAAAGCTGCTTTGCCTCAATATTTTAGAACTTGTGAGACAAAGAATTAAAAAGAGAAGTTATAATGACTCTTCTCTTTCCTTTAACGTGACTAGATATTCTGGCTCAATCATGGACTGGTCTAGAAATCAATCCAATATTGGAAATAAGACTTCATTTGGAAGGCTGGTTCTGAACATTTTCAGAGACATATTTGAAAATTGAGAGATGCCTTATATGAAGTTATATTTGCAATAGATAAAATTGAGACAGGAGCTGGACTTCTGAACAAGTGTTAGTGCATGTGTTAAGGCTCTTAATCTTTTATAAATTGGTCATGATAAAATTACTTTTGTTTCTTTCATAGTATTTAACGTGAGTTGTATTGATTGTACACTTTCTAATTGTGTTAGTGTATTGAAAACTAGCATGCCTGTTATGGTGTTTTATCAACCAGCTTTTGTTTTATTGCCTGTGAGTATTACAGGCAAAAAAAAAAAAAAAAAAAAGCTTGCAAATACTGGAAGAAATAAGTCAGGATTCAAGCAGAGGCTAGTGGGCTTGATGGTTGCTGACATAGCAGCTTTGATTACACTGATAGCTAGCACCAGTGCTTCTGCAATTGCTTTGACACAGAAGTTAAGACAGCCACTTTTGTTAATCATTTAGCAAAAAATGTTACTAATGCTCTGAGTATTCAAGAAGATTTAAATAGGTGTTTGGAACACCAGATTGATGCTCTCTATGATACTATTCAAATTGTTGGAGAGGAGGTTCAAAGCTTAGAAGTAAGAAGCCATCTCGTGTGTCATGCTAAATACCAATGGATTTGTGTCACTTCTAAATTTAACGACAGTCACTATAATTGGGAGAAAATTCAAAGATACTTGCTGGGTGTTTGGCATAATCCTAACACCTCTCTTGATGTTTTAACTTTGCATAACGAGATTATGAATTTAAGGAATGCTGCTCTGCTGAGCTTTGATGCTGAGGATACTGCTGATAAAATTCTTCGTGGCTTGAGGTCAGTATTTCCATCTTGGTCAAGTTTCAAGAATGGCATATATATAGCTTGATCATGTTAGCTCTCTTGTCCTGGGAATACTTTTATTCCTGCCCATTGTAATAAAACTTGCCTTTAACAATATTAATATCATCATCATGATAAGTGATTTTAGATCTGAATCTTGCGTTTCCGGTGTAATGGTGTGTCCAGGAC
>NW_022196912.1:26978122-26978499 GCF_008632895.1 Mastomys coucha
CTCAAAGAATTCGTAGGGATGTGGAAGTTAGCTGGGATCTCTGCTGTCCTCCTGTACATAGGCCTGGTGTAGTGCATAGCACACCAGGTAGAGTGTGTACAGCCTGGTATAGGGTACTGCATAGGCATGTAGGCTGACCAGGAAGGCTAGAGGGATTTTCAAACATGAATCTCCTGAAAGCTTTGCTATGAAGGGCTGGGATGTTAGCTAGGAGAATCATAGAAAAAGACAAGAACCTTTACATAAGGAAACTGGTGAACTATCAACTCTCAGCTTAGCTACAATGGAGGTAAAAATCCTTTGGTGATATAAGGGTCATTGAAGTACAGCCTTATTACAATGAAACCCAATGTCTAAAAATTGTTCTTATTTTGGGC
>NW_022196912.1:26979164-27010720 GCF_008632895.1 Mastomys coucha
AAAAAAAAAAACAAAAAACAAAACAACAAAAAAAACAATATTAATATGTTGGTGGCCAAAATACATGGCTTGAAACTAAAAATGGACCCCCAGACAGAGTTATTAATTTAACAGGCTGGCAGTCAGAGACGGGTAAGTTTCGCACAGAGCCTTACCAACCTAAGACAGAAGTGTACTGCTTTTTTTTGTTTTTTTTTTAAAGATTTATTTATTTATTTTATATGAGTACACTGTAGCTGTACAGATGGCCGTGAGCCATCATGTGGCTGCTGGGAATTGAACTGAGGACCTCTGCTTGCTCTGGCCCCGCTCGCTCCAGAGTAGCTGTCTTCAGATGTACCAGAAGAGGGCGTCAGATCTCATTACGGGTGGTTGTGAGCCACCATGTGGTTGCTGGGATCCGAACTCAGGACCTTTGGAAGAGCAGTCAATGCTCTTACCCGCTAAGCCATCTTGCCAGCCCAAGTGTACTGCTTTTGATAATGCATATTCCATAATGGGGTAAGGAATGCATTCTTGTCAGAATGACCTATGACAGGCACAGTCTTGTTTATAAAATAAAACAGGGGAGATGTGGAGAACTTTTGGGACTACTTTTAGGAATCTGGCAGGAATTTGATATTGGACTGGGACAATGAAATAGGCTCAAGGCAAATACAGCTGAGGAATGTATTATATTCCTTATATCTGGATTATCCTGAGAAACCTCTAAACATAGTGACCACGGACTTTATTCCTTGACTACTTTGTCTATGCTCAGTTTGTTCCTTGACTACTCTGTCTACGCCTTAGGGACTGACCATATTCTTTGTATGTACCCAGAATGATACAAAAGTGGACTAGAAAAAATGAACTCACCTCAGCCTCAGAACTGGCTAGGGTCATGCTACAATGTTGTCTAATCATCTTTTTCTCTTTAATCAGTGCTCCTGCCCTGGAGAACCTGTTGATTGACTGAGCTGGCTTGGTTAGAAATCAATATGGTAGTTTCTCAGAAAATTGGAAATCAATCTACCTCAAGATCCTGCTATACTACTCTGAGCATATATCCAAAGAACTCTCTGTCCTACCATAAGGACAGTTGCTCAACTATGTTCATAACAGCTTTATTTATAATAGCCAGAAGCTGTAAACAACCTAGATGTCCCTCAACTGAAGAATGGATAAAAAAAACGTGGTACATTCACACGATGGAGTATTACTCTGCCATTAAAAAAAAAATGACATCATGAAAGTTGCAGGCAAATAGATGGAACTAGAAATTATCCTGGGTGAGGCAAACCAGACCCAGAAAGAAACATGATATGTACTCACTTATAAATGGATATTAACTATAAAAGATAATCATGCTACAGTTTACAGACACAGAGAGGCTAAATAACAAGGAGGGCTCAAGGATCTCCATGGTAAATAGATTTTGTGGGTGCACTTGTGAACAGGAGGCATCAGGTGTTTAAGGGGAATGGAGGGAGAGAGTACTGGGAGAGATTACTGGAACTGGGGGGGGGGCATTTTGGGGTTGAGGTCTAAACCTAGTGCAATGGAAACTCCCTGGAGTCTAAGATGATGAACCTAGCAAAAAAAATCCTAGAAATGAGGATAGGGAGCCTGAACTGGCCATCTTCTGTAACCAGGCAAGGCTTCCAATGGAGGAATTGGATATCAACTGTCTTAGGATTTTACTGCTGTGAGCATACACCATGACCATGGCACATCTTTTTTTTTTTTTTGGTTTTTCGAGACAAGGTTTCTCTGTATAGGCCTGGCTGTCCTGGAACTCACTCTGTAGACCAGGCTGGCCTCGAACTCAGAAATCCACCTGCCTCTGCCACCCAAGTGCTGGGATTAAAGGCGTGCACCACCACCGCCCGGCCAGACCATGGCACATCTTATAAAGGACAACATTTAATTGGGGCTGGCTTACAGGTTCAGAGTTTCAGTCCATTATCATCAAGGTGGGAGCATAGTAGCATCTAGGCAGGCATGATGCAGACTGAGCTGAGAGTTCTACATGAAGAGTTCTGAGATGAAGAACTGAAGGTGTCTAGTAGACGACTGACTTCCAGGCAGCTAGGATGAGGGTCTTAAGACCATGTTCATAGTGATACCTACTCCAACAAGGCCACATCTCCTAGTAGTGCTACTCTCTTGGCCAAGTATATACAAACCATCACACCAACTCAGCCACAAAACCTCGGACCTACAATTTGTCCTGCCTGCAAGATGTGAAGTAAAGGTGTTGTAGAACTTGTGGGAGTGGCCAATTAATGACTAGTCCAACTTTAAACCAATGGGCACCATGGAGGGAGCCATGTCAGACACTGCCTGGAGGACTAGGAACCAGGGACCTAGAATAGAACCAAACATGACTGGCAAAATTAGAATAGGATAAGATAGAATAGAATAGAGAATAGAATAGAATAGAATAGAATAGAATAGAATAGAATAGAATAGAACAGAACAGAACAAAATAAAATAAACTGTCAATGAAATGATTCCTAATGGTATTCTACAATACTGGTAAACCAGAGCCTAGCATACTCCTCATCAGAAAGGCTTCATCAAGCAACTGATAGGAGCAGATGTAAAGAGCCACAAACATTTGGCAGAATCCCTCAGAAGAGAGGGAAGAAGAATTGTAGGAGCCAGAGGGTTCAAAAACACCACCAGAAGACAGCCCACACAATCAATTAACCAGGGCTCATAGGGGCTCAAGATATTGAACCAGCAATCAAGGTGTCTGTACAGATCTTATCTAGGTCCTCTGCATATATGTTATGGTTGTGTAGCTTAATGTTCTTGTGGGGCTCCTAACAGTAACAGTGGGGCTGTCTCTGACTCCTTTGCCTGCTTATGGGACCCTTTTCCTCCTACTGAATCGCCTCGTCTAGCCTTTGTATGAGGGTATGTGCACATACAGCAGTCTTTTTTTTAAAGATTTATTTACTTATTTTTATGTATGTGAGTACACTGTTACTCTTCTCAGTCACATCAGAAGAGGGCATTGGATCCCATTACAGAGAGTTGTGAGCTGCCATGTGGTTGCTGAGAATTGAACTCAGGACCTCTGGAAGAGCAGTCAATGCTTTTAACCACGGAGCCATTTCTCCATCCCCTACATACAACAGTCTTATTGTAACTTGTCATGCCATGTTTGATTGATGTTCCTGGGAGGTCTGCTCTTTTCTGAAGGGAAAAGGAATGGATCTGTGGGAGACTTGGGAGGTGGTGGGAGAAGGTGGGAGGCAGTGGGGGTGCTGGGAAGAGAACAGGGAGGGGAAATTGTGGTCAGGATGTAATATAAGAAAGAAGGATAAATTAAAGAGCAAGAGAAAAGTATGAAATTATGACCACTGTGCCACTTATATACAGGTCTTGCTCTATTGTCTTTCTTCAGATTAACATCAAAGACTTAAAATTTGTAAGTTCTGTATAGACTTGGTTGTGCAGCATTCTATAAGCATTATGCTAGTTGGGAAAGTCTGGCATATAAGACAGAACTTATTAAGATGCCATTGAAGAGATTTGGAATGGCACATACTTGGTAGAGCACTTGCCTGGTGTGTACCAAGCCTTGGGTTCCATCCTTACCCCATGAGCCTGGGCACAGTGACACAGCCTTGTTATTGTAACAGAAGCAGAAGTGGGGGAGGATCAGAATTCAAGCTTGTCCTTGAGCTCAAAGTCAACCTGGGCTACGTGGGACCCTACCTTAAACAGCACAAAGACCAGCAAAAATCTCCTGATCATCTGGATGAGAATCATCAAGTTGGAAAAAATATAAGTTTCTCATGCCAATCAAAATCTACCAAAGGTTTAGGAATAAGTTCTTTGAATGGGCAGTTTAAACATAATTCAAAAGGGAAATTATACTTAGATATTTATGTGGTGGTGTTTGTGTAGAGTTGGTTCAATTTTCCATACTTTGAAAGAAGGGAGTGTTAGGGTGGGAGAAATGCTCAACAGTTAAGAGTAGTAGCGGGTCTTCCAGGTGGTCTAGTTCTATTCCTACCACCCACATGGCAGCTAAACACCACCTGCAACTCCAGTTCCAGGGGACCTGACACTCTGACCACTAAGGGCACTGCTCACATGTAGTACACAGACATACATGCAGGCAAAACACTCATACATATAAAATAAAATAGAAATTCATTCATTCATTCATTCATTCATTCATTCATGTGTTTGTTTTGTTTTTTTTCTGAAACAGGGTTTTGCTGTGTAGTACTGGCTGTCCTGGAACTTGCTCTGTAAACCAGGCTGGTCTTGAACTCTGAGGTCTGCATGCCTCTGCCTCCTGAGCACTGGGATCAAAGGTGTGTGCCACCATGCTCGGCATAAACCTTTTTTTTTCTTAAAGGAACTATTTTCATTGGCTTCCTGGAGTCAGTAAGAGACTAACATTAGTTCAATCAACCAATTGGAGAGTAATATCTAGAGAACAAAATAAGGCAGATAAAGGAGGCAGGCATTAAAACCATATTCGTGGATCTAGGTTGAACAGAGAAAGGTGTTAGGTTTATGGTTAGAGAGAAAGATCTGTGTTTAGGGAGAAAGACTGGCAGCTGTACTAGGCTTACTGTGGATAAAATCCTGTCTATTGGGTTTGATTACAGCATTGCCCTGAATAGTTTTAAAATGAGGTAAGGTTTGGAATAATGTCTTCAAGTGGTTTTCATACCTTAATATCTGTAAGAGTTGTATCTCTCCCAAAGTTCTTGGGTAGAAATCTTTAATTCAAACAAACACAGGATATTTTCTGCAGGTGGTACAGTTGGAGAAACACTTGTTTGTTTGTTTGTTTTGTTTTGTTTGTTTTTCTTTTTACTTGACAGAATATTGTGCTGGAGGTTACCGCCTCCCTCGGTTTAACAGCAAAGGATAGTTCAAAATAGGCTTGACTGCCCATGTAAGCAAGAACTGAGAAAACAGCTGCTCAAACAAAGGACGTTTCTAATTCTCTGCTAAGTTTCCTGGAAACAGATAATGGAAATCCTGGGTTTTTTTGGTTTGTTTTTTGTTTTTTGTTTTTAACTGCAAAACAGCAACAAGAAGTCATACACAGTTGGTTTTGTGCGTTCTGACCACCAGGGGGAGTACAAGGATTGGCTTACACAGATAATCCTGCTGTGCAGTGTGGGCTGGGACTGGACAGGGAGGTGCCTTGTACAGGTCAAGGACAAACTGAAGGCTTTATTGCTAAGGGCGGAGCTAAGAATGGAAGGTGCTAAGCAGTAAAACGCATTTGCTTAGCTACATAATGTCCTTTCTGGCTGTCCCTTACTTAAGTTGGTCTTCTGTGGTAACCTGGATTGGATTTGTTATGGATTCTTAAAGAAAAAAAAATCTTCTGGCATTTGTTTTAAAAATAGGTAAATTTTATTCTGAAGGACTACCACAAAGTTGTCTTGCAGTGGGTGAAGTAACCCATCTTAACTTTGAACACAGTAAGGACAGGGCACGGGCAGCCTCTGAGAAGGAAGGGATAGAAAAGTTGAAGAATTACTATGAAAAGACAGGGAGTTATTTTGTGGGGTGGAGTTGGGGGGTTAGAGATGGGGGTTAGAGCCAGGGAATTAGCCCTGGTTGTCCTGTAACTCACTATGTGGCACAGGGTGGCCTCAAGCTCACAGAGCTCTGCCTCTGTCAGTCTCTGGTGTGTACCGCCATTCCCAGATTTTGGTTACTATTTTACTAAAGGGATTTGACAGGACTCTTACTGAAGGACAGTAAGGACTTAAACACAAGGCTGGAGGATAAAGAATTGGATCAGATAAAACTGACTTAGTAAGGTTCCTGCTAAGGCCTAGCAAAGGTCAAGACCTTCTGTAGAAGGGGCCAAGGGCTCTAACTAAAATGGTGAGGGAGAGAGGCCTGCTAGGGCTGAAGGAGAAAGTGTCCTTTTCCTTTGGTTCTATTTACTGTTCTTCCTCAGAATATAATCAAAGCGTATCCCTGAGGACAAAGGACCTTTCTATATAGACAATTAGTATTGAAATCCTGCTTAAACTTGAAATAATACTATAATATAATAATAATATAATATAATATATATAATATAATAATATTCAGGGGGTCCAGGATCCAAACTTTCTTTCATAGATGGACAACCTAGATGGTCCTGGATTTACAATGGGCTTATGTCATGTCAAAAATATATTTAATGTAATTAAGCTTCCAAACATCATAGTTTAGCAACACAGCACATTATAGAATAATGGCTGCTTGTCCTTGTGGGGCTGGCTCCCTATGGCTGTTTAGGATAGTGAGGTGGTACCATACTGCACATATCTAGCCTAAGAAAACTTGAAGTACGGCTTCTGTTGAATATTTATGGATGTTATAACATTTTTAAAACTTATTTATTATACATAAGTATGATATAGCTGTCTTCAGACACACCAGAAGAGAGTATCAGATCTCATTATGGGTGGCTGTGAGCCACCATGTGGTTGCTGGGATTTGAACTCAGGACCTTTGGAAGAACAGTCAGTGCTCTTACCCGCTGAGCCATCTCACCAGCCCCTGTTACAACATTTTAAAGCAGAAAAATCCAAATTAAATCATTGTAAATTTGGAGCTAGCTGTAAAGTGTAAAATAAACATGGATATCCACACATATTCTGATATAGAAAGTATGTGTTTAAAAACTGACTCTTTGGTTTATTATTATAGACCTAGGAAATAAATTTAATTGCATGTCCAAATTTAGTAAGACTCCCTAGAATGGGTCACAAACAAATTAAACCTGAAATACTTACAAGACTACCCTGTGGGTACACTCCCTCTCAGTGTATGGGTAGAACAGGCCCAAGTTACCCAAGGACTGAAGGGCTCCTTTAAGAAGGAGAAAGACTCACAAAGGTGAAATAACTAGTCTAAGACAAAACTGCTGGAAAGGCAGAATCAGAAATTTAAATGAGGTCTAAAGGCGAACCTTCAAAATCATTCCTATCATGTTACAAAGATACACTTTAGGCTTAAAATGAAATCATAGCAATGTTTTATAGCCCATTTTCCCCAATGATATGCGTTGAACTTATCAAAAGAACTTCCAAAGTCACTTTTTAAAATAAAGATTTAATACTTCTATTTCAAGCCAGAAACATCATGACTAATTAGCAAGTTCCAAAGGTCTGTGAGTCATGCACCATAAAAACCACGCTGTCTGTGCTGCCCACTGTAATAAGTTCGACCATCTTACCTTTGGTAATTCAGTGCTACCTCCTGGCTCCTGCTACCCACTGCACTTAATTCATCCAATTGAGCAGCAGCATCTCCAACCCTAAGGTCTGGCATAAGCAGAAGGGCAAAGACAACAAAGCTCTTCAAATGTGTTGGTGCCCCTCTCACCATTTTGCATTTTATAAGATTAGTGAAAGGCATGCCTTCTGGGCCTTCCCACTGTGAAGGTTTAAGTTTTAGACAAGGCACCCACTCTACCATTTCAATTGCCCTCAGCCTTAGAATCCCTTCATTAACACTAAGCAAAGGGATATCAGGCATTTCCAACCTCTTTTTAGAAGACCATCTATTGACAAATGCTTCAGGCAACTATTCAAACAAACTTTTAACAACTTTAATAAAAAATACTGTTGGAGCTTCTATACTGAACTTAGAATCTCCACGTAGTGGGCACTGATCTAGCTTTATCTTTCTTCCACCATTATTCCACACCTCTAAAATCCATTTTTATACATACTTCCCAGACTTCTGCCTGAATGGATTAGACAGTTTGTTAAGTGGTATAGTGTACCTCTTCATGGGTTGAAATCTCCACCCTCCTCTAGGCGCCGGCTTTGCCTTAAGTCTGCTTAATATACATCTAGAGGCAACCATTGGTGGGCCCTAGGGATGGACACCAGTATGACTTGCCAGGCATCTTCTTCAGAGAAAGCCATTGTTGGTTTAGCAGGCAATGGAGGATTGATTTCCTTAGGCAAAAGTAAAAAAGATAATATTCCAGGCTCGCCCCACCCCTCTCTCTGTCTCTCTTTCTGTCTCTGCCTCTCTCTCTCTGTCTCTGTCTCTGTGTGTGTGTGTGTGTGTGTGTGTGTGTAAAGTTCTTCCTCAGATGAGATAAATCTTTGAGAATCTGATGGTGTTCCCATATATCTTATCCTAAGTTACAAATCCCATTCTTTACTAATTCTCTGAGTTTAACTGCCATCACCCTCTGAGGCTGGACCTTGAGTTTTTGCTATAATTCAGCCCATCTTACAAAGCGGGCTTCTGTTTGGTTTTCTGCCATTTAAACTCTGTGGCTGCTGGAGAGAAGTGTCTCTTCTCTTCCAGAGAACACTTACACACCTTTAGACTGTTGGGTTTTTTGTTTGTTTGTTTGTTTGTTTGTTTTTTGACACAGGGTTTCTCTGCATAGCTCTGTCTGTCTTGGAACTCACTCTGTAGACCAGGCTGGCCTTGAACTCAGAAATCCACCTGCCTCTGCCTCCCAAGTGCTGGGATTAAAGTCGTGAGCCACCACTGCCTGGCATTATTATAAATAAGTACACTGTAGCTGTCTTCAGACACACCAGAAGAGGGTGTCCGATCTCATTATGGATGGTTGTGAGCCACCATGTGGTTGCTGTGATTTTAACTCAGGACGTTCAGAAGAGCAGTTGGTGCTTTTACCCGCTGAGCCATCTCACCAGCCTAGACTGTTGTTATGCATCTGGAACCTCTCAATTTTATTACTGAGTCCATTATTCTCTTTAGTCATTCATCCTGAGATGCTAGAAGTTGGCTAATGTTTTTTAAAGATTTATTTATTTATTTTATGTATATGAGTACACTATAGTTGTACAGATGGTTGTGAGCCAACTTGTGGTTGCTGGGATTTGAACTCAGGACCTTTGGAAGAGCAGTCAGTGCTCTTAACTGCTGAGCCATCTCTCCAATCCAAGTTGGCTAATTATCAGAGGTCTAATTATTTGTCTTTCTTAATTTATCCAGAGATACAAGGCACAATCAACCAGCATCATCCTTTTCCTGCCAATTCTCAACAGTTTTATGTTTAGAGAACTAAATTTCTTGCTTCATAATAGGTGAATCAGGGTAACCAAATGCATTTGTCTCAGTAACTTTGTGAAATATGTTAAAACGTGGGGTTTTAGTGCTTGCCAAGTTTCTAGGAAAGGCTTCAGTACCTGTAGGTGCAGGCGAACTGGAAAGCGTGTTCCCGACACTTAAAAGTCCATTCTTATACTTCTGTTGCTCTAGAACCACTCCCGATACCAAAATCTGGATTAGTCAGGGTTCTTTAGAGCAGCAAGGGAAGCCAGTGCTCTGAACAGCTGTGCTATCTTTCCAGCTCCTATGCTATGCTTTTTAAAAGGTTGGCTACAGGCCAAGCATGGCAGCATGTCTGTGATCCTAGCACCTAGGAGCCTGAGGATCAGGTCTCTCTGGGGCTACAAAGCCAAGTCTAACCAGTCAGGGCTACATAGAAAGATGCTGTCTCAACCCCTCCTCTACCACTAAAAACAAGAAAAAGAAGGCAAGGCACAAAACTGCATTATGGTAAAACTCCATTTTTGTAAGACTATATGTATAAATAAATATATATGTACTTATACACATATACTAAAATTATCAAGAGAAATATATATACATATATACATATATATGTGTGTATGTATATGTATATATATACATATATATATGCATATACATGTGTGTGTATATGCTTTCAAACATATATTTTCCAGTTTCTGGGATTGAACCCAAGCATGCTAAACTAGTACCCTACCACTGAGCTAGACCCTTAGCTTATAAAACAATAGGTTAATGTGGGTACATTTTTAAAAAAGCTGAACAATCTTGGATTATTTTTTATTAATTACAAAATGAGATTACAATTATAGAATGGGATTTAATGATAAAGATATTTAGTGTAGATAAAACAACCACTACTGGGGCTAGGCCCTGGGTTGCAAACCAGGGATGGAGAGGAACTAGATCCAGTCAGCCTCTAGTAGAGTAAAGAGTACATTCCTTCCTATAGCCTTCTTGTCTCTGAAACCCCACTCGTCAGCCCACTTGATTAATCAATCTCACAGAGGTTAATGAACAAACTGGAGACTCCAGAGTCACCAGTCATCCTAGGGCAGCCAAGGGCAGGCTAGTGCCTCGTGCTTCATCAGCATTTTCCTCCTGTGAGGTGACCTACATAAAGAACCAACTTATGGTGCTGGAGAGATGACTTAGTGACTAAAAGCACTGCTGCTCTGCAGAGGACCTGAGTTCAGTTTCTTGTACCCAACCACTTGTAACTCAAGTTTTCAGGAATCTGATACCCTTTTCTAAAGTCCACAGGCACCAGGCATGCATGTAGTGCATTTATATACATGCATACAAAATACTTATACACATAAAGTAAAATAAATCTAAAAAGAAATTTTAAAAAAGAAGAACTAAATTAAGATTAGAATGTCCCTGGACCAACACTAGGACAGGCAGCATCTTAAAGTAAAGGATAAAAGTGTGATGGGTAAATACAGGCAGTTCCCTCTGATAAATACAGCCTTGCCAAGTGTAAGACAGTGACTGGAAGGTCACTCAGTTTCTCTGCCTACATTCTCACAGTACAAAACAGTTCTGCCATCCTGTGCACACCCTAACCAATGAATCATGGTAGTTTCCAGGGAACACCAGCAAGGTAGCCTCTCATTCCACTCAATTCTGGCCTGGTCTACCTGGAAATAGTAATGTTGGGTTCCACAGGGCAAGGCTCAGCCCCATAAGAACACACCTAGTTTCAGATGCCAGTTGGCAACTTCTGATCAACTGTGGTTATATATTGAGGTACCAAAGACTCCCTCCTCCAGAGTGGCTCACAGAACTCAAGGGAACACTTTTTTATAATTACCCATTTTATTTATTTTTTTGCTTCTTTGTTTTTTTTTTGTTGTTGTTTGTTTGTTTGTTTTGAGACAGGGTTTCTTTGTGTAGCCCTAGCTGTCCTGGAACTAGCTCTGTCCTAGTGCTGGGAGGTGTGCGCCACCTCCTTTAATTCCAGTATTTGAGAGGCATAAGCAGGCAGATCTCTGGGTTTGAAGCCTGGCCTACATAGTGAGTTCCAGGACAGCCAGAGCTACATGGTAAGACTGTGTCTCAAAAGTGAGGGTGGGAGACTAGTGGCTAACTTCAAACTCATATACATCTCCCTGCTTCTGCTTCCCAAGGGATTAAAGGCATAATACTACTAGCTTAGAGATTCCAAAAGGGTTCATAAACTAAAGAGAAAGGAGAAGATCAAAGATATATTTTATAACATCATAATCCCAGTGCTGAACCATTTCATTGAGATCATACTTTTAGAAAAAGCACCCAAATCAATATACTTCTATTTACTTTATATTATACCCTAAATATTCACATCAGTTTACTCCGGTCTGAAGCTGTCGCATTTCTTTAAAATACTTTTTTTTTTTTTGGCCAATTTTTATTCTGTAATTTTGCATTTGGATAATTTAAAGATTATCTTATTTTCTTACTCTTCTATTTTCAAAAAGCTGGGTGTAATGATGCACATCTTTAGTTTGAATTTGAGAGGTAAAGGCAGGAGGCACTCTGTGAGTTCAAGGCCACCCTGGTCTATATAATTAGATCTAGGACACCCAGAACTACATAGTAAGATCCTGAATCAAGTAAAGAGTTCAAGCACAGCCGTTGCTTTACAGTGAATTCATAGTGGCCTACATGAGGCTGTGTCTTAGAAAAAGCCAAAGACATCATCTGCTTTCACAGGGTATCTTATTCGTGCACTCACATGTTTAGGCATGAGATGCAATTTTCAAAAATTAGAAAAAGGCATTTTAACTCAGCGTGGGTAAATAATTAAATCTAGGACAGAGATGAAGAAGTTAGGAATGCCACGCAAGTCCTCCTGCAAGTCCTCACTTCCTTAGTCAGCATCACTCGTGAGCTAAATGCTCAGTTTCAACACTGAGCCCCAGCCTACAAGGCCTACAAGGCAGAAGATGCTGTGTGCAGCTCTCTCTGGAGGTGCCTGACCCGCTTCTGCTGCTTCTACCTTTCCTTTTCCAAAGTGTTCCCACCTGGAGCCAAAGTCCACACTTTCCCCAACATCCTAAAGTTCTGAGGAATGTGGTACAGATCGTCTAAGAGCAACCCGAGGAACTAAAGATGTTCCTGTGACAGTAGCAAAGCTAGGTGTGCCTTCAGTGCAAGTGTATTTGCATGTGTACATACATGCCTGCACATGCACACATATATGAAGCTATTTGGAAGTTATTCAATACTTGAGCAGTTAAAAAAAAAACTGGTGTTGAAGTAGTCATGATGTAAAGTTATAAAACAAATAATTTACAGAACTTACTGGATTTATTGATGTTCATTTTAAGATCTAATGTATTTCAAGATTTTGCTTTTTAAAATTACAAACATGGGTGCTTTAAATGTTTACAAACTGTAAACTTTTCATCTGACTTTTGTGAGGTTAGTTCTAGAATTTCTACTGCTCTTCCACTATAACCACACAGAGGTCATGTTCATCAGGCAATTCCACTTATGCGTTACATATTTTAACATGTCTCAAGTGCAGGATACATTTCTGACTCCTTCTATGAAGCCATAAAGCACTTCACATCTCACTTTCAACAGATACCAAAATAGCTCTTAAAGTTAATTATACTTAGAGTCAGGGTTTTGTGCCAAACATCCAATGCCTAACCATTAATTATTATTTTCCAAGAATTGAAAGTACAGTAGAAGCTGTTAAGTACATGTTAAAACCTGGTCTCTGCCCTGAGGCTTACCCTATAAAACCAAATCAATTTAGATTACACACTACACCAAATTAAAAACAAGGCTTAACTTGAAAGGTACAAAGTTCACGGACCTTTCTATAAATCTCTAAGGAGTTACAAGTCGCACCAGAGCTTGTCGGTATGAAAGGAGAATTTTGTGTTTCTATTTAAATCTCCTAACAGTCCCACTGCTCCTTGTTCTAGGATAGAACACTGACTTCAAGAGAATGCCACAGGAAACAGGTGTCCCACTCCGGGTACAAGGACACAGGAAATGAAGTCATCATACAAAACCTGTGTATCCAAGTATATTGCAGTACTGTTCTGTTCACAACACCTAAGATGCAGGCTCAGTCTCCATACCCATCAGCAGGTGAGTAGACAAAAAAATGAACAGTATATGTACATAATGTAGAATATTCATCCATAAAGAAGAAAGCTTGTCATTTGCAGTAAAATGGATAGATGGATCTGGAGGACATAATGTTAAGCAAAATAAACTAGTTATAGGGTGACACATATCACACATTATCATTTGTGGAAACTTCAAAAAAATAAAAGTTGGGCCTACAAGATGCCCCAGTGAGTAAAAGCTCTTGCTGCTCAAGTCTCATGATCCAGAACCCACAATGCAAGAAGGAACCAGCTCCCTAAACTTGTTCCCTAAATAAACACACACACACATTAATAATACTTAAAATGCTTTTAAAAATATTTAAAAATATTTAAGGCAATCTGAAAGTATAACATTTCAGTACAAAGTGTGCTGGGGAGAGGAGAGGGGGAGGGCAGAAGGGTGCTGGATGTGGCCAATGAGTGTTATCGTCATTTATGGAAAAATCATATTTACCCTATTAAATTTTACAACTAATATGTTTTAATAACAACAGAGCCAAGTCTTATGGTATATACCTATAATACCAAGCCCAGACTAATGTTATTAGTATTTATAGAAACAGAACTTGTTAAAAACAAACAAACACCTAACAACAAAAACACCTAACTGGTTATTTGGATCAGAGAAGAGAATCGCAGAAACTTCCTTAGGGCCGCCCGTCAATTATTAACCTTGCTAAGTTGCAGATAAAATTATTTTCTGTCACAATGCTTATTTTTCCAGTGTTCAGTAACATTTACTGAACACCTAATGGAGTCATAATTATTGTTGAATATTGCCATAGACTTTTCATTGAACATATTGCCAGAACATAAAAGCCTATTACCAACTGAATTATTTTAGATAAGCAAATGGATTTCAAAAGAAAATCAATCCTTGTTTCTCATAAGTAGACTATTGAGAGACAGTACACAAGCACCACAGGATGATTTTTAAGACACATTTCTGCAGGCTGGAGAGCTTGTTCAGTGATTAAGAGCCTAATTTGCTCTCCAAAGGCCTGGAGTTCAGTTCCCAGCACTTATGTCATGTGGTTTACAATTGCATGTGACTCTAGCTCTTAGTTAGGCTTTGAAAGCTCTCTTCTGGCCTCTGTTGGCCACCCCTCCCCTTATACACACACAAAAGAAAGAAAGCAAGGCAGCCAGAAAGTGAGAAAGAGAGAAAGGAAGAAAGAAAGAAAGAAAGAAAGAAAGAAAGAAAGAAAGAAAGGAAGGAAGGAAGGAAGGAAGGAAGGAAGGAAGGAAGGAAGGAAGCAAGGAAGGAAGCAAGCAAGCAAGCATAAAACAACCTTTTTTTTTTTTAAAGATTTATTTATTTATTATATGAAAGTACATTGTAGCTGTCTTCAGACATTCCAGAAGAGAGCATCAGGTCTTATTATGGATGGTTGTGAGCCATCATGTGGTTGCTGGGAATTGAACTCACAACCTTTGGAAGAGCAGTCGGTGCTCTTAACCACTGAGCCATCTCTCCAGCCCACAACAACCTTTCTTTAAGTGTATTATACAAAGAGCTCATGTGAATTGATAAAATAGAAATATTAAAATAGGAGATGGAAGCCAGGCAGTGGTGGTACATGCCTTTAATCCCAGCACTTGGGAGGCAGAGATAGGCAGATTTCTGAGTTTGAGGCCAGCCTGGTCTACAGAGTGAGTTCCAGGACAGCCAGGGCTACACAGAGAAACCCTGTCTCGAAAAACCAAAACCAAAACAAACAAAACAAGGAGATGGAGAGATGATTTAGTGGTTGAGAATATGTTGGTTTTCCAGAAGACCTGAGTTTGGATTCCAGCACCCCATTGGCCATTCACAACTACTTGTAACACCAGCTCTAAGAGCATCCAATACCTCGGGCTTCTGTGAGTACCTTCATTCACATGTAGGTACACATATACTCATAATTAACAATAATAGTAAATATTTTTAAAGGAAATACTATAATGTATATGTATACAGTGCTTTAATCTGTCTCGAGCTGTCATAATAAAATACCACAAACTAGATAGTATAAAAAGCACAGACTATTCTCAGTTCTGGGTTGAGAAGTCCAATATCAAGGTGCTTGCAGATTAAGTATGTGGTGATTTTGCTTAACGGTTTCCTCTGACATCAAAACATTCCATCCTGGAGGGAAGATCCTTAAGCGGGAAGGTAAACAACTCAAAACAGCTTCAGGAAGATCCTGAAACCAATCATATTTGCTAGGCTCCTCCCTGCCAGAGAAAACAATAGAAATTGGGAGTGCCTCTCTGACTGAACAGAGCTGGGCTGTAAAGAAGGCTCTGAGACAGTATGGTACCAGCTTTCCTGGAAGAAGCAGAAACCAGCTGAGCTCCTTGGAAAAGGTTTAGAGCAACTAAAATAACTGGGAAGGACAATCTCCAACCTGTTGAGCTTAGTGAGTGCTTCAGGTTCCCAACTTTGGGAGCTGTCACCCACGCTGGGGTTGGTTTTGGTAATACAGCTGTCTTTGCATTATTTCTGCTACTGCAAGTACTAGCAAACTGCAACCAACCTTCCTAAACCACCACCAACCAGCCACACAATTGCAGAAACTATTTGCAGCTGGCAAAATCATGCTTTTGCTAGTGTATGAGGCAAATTGTGGTCAGCTGCTGCAGTCTGAAACAGCCCTACATCCTTACACCTGGATTAAAATGAAAGCACATTCTTATGATCTCTCTTTCTTTCTCTCTCTCTCTCTCTCTCTCTCTCTCTCTCTCTCTCTCTCTCTCTCTCTCTCTCTCTCTCTCTCTCTCTCTCTCTCTGTGTGTGTGTGTGTGTGTGTGTTAATGTCACTACACCCCAAAGAAACACATGGTTCACCAAATTGGACTTTGGTGGTGCCCATACTTTGGTCTGTTGTGTGTTCTCTGTCTGGGTGAGTAGACATGTATGATTCTTCTCCCCAGGAAATGTTTTTCCATACAACAAGTGAGGATTCACTTTCTGGTACACAGGTACTATGGTCCAGCTGAGTCATTACATATTAAACTACATATTAGCTGAGTTTTACATATGGGTAAAAGCATAAGGGCTCTCTCCCTGAGGTCTCCTTATAAAGGCACTAATCTCATTTGTGGTTAGATTACTTTAATAATCTCAGAAACTTCACTTCCTAAGACTATGGTTTAGGGGTTTAGGGGCTTAGGGTCTCAGCACACAAATTTTGAAAGAATACAAAATTCAGATCACAGATGAGGGAGTATATGAATAGTTCATTGAATTAATGTATTACCAAAATGTAATTTTGTTATTTAACAAAAGTAATAAAAATGCTGACCATCTATAGACAGAAGAAAAAAGTGAAAATTTAAAATAGTTATAATTAGTAAAAGTTTAAATGCATATAAAATATAACTGAGGAGGGCACAGTGGAAGTTGTATATTCCAATACTACTATGGTAGATTAATATACTTGATAGAAACTATCAATAATTATTTTCATTCAATGATTAAGGCTTTGAAAATTAATTCTAAGAATAGGCAACAAAAGATGGTAATTAATCAGTTTTCCACCTCTGTGATAGTAGAAATAATAAACTAATAAAGAGGCAAGTTCTATTTATTTATTATTAATATTTTAGATAAGATACAAAGTAATGGGTTTATTATGGCAGCTTCATACATATGGAAAGGTTTACTCCAGCTCATAGCTGTGTAAGTTTTAGCTATGGCAGTGGGCCTAATGGCACCTGAAGGCCATGGGAGAAAGGAGATCTGCTCACCTTGCGTTGACTAGGAAGCAAAGGGAGGACAGGAGACGACTCCCCTGCCCCCTCTGAAGGTATCAATGACCTAACTTTCTTCCACCATTTTCCACTTCATTTTAATTTGTTTATATTTACCTATTTTTGTTTGTTCTTTGAGACAAGATCTCATATAGTTCTGACTAGCCTCAAACTCACTATGTGGTCATGAAAAACCTTGAACTCTTGATTTTCTTGTACAAGTAAATTCCTACAGTAATTCCTCCCAAAGTACTGAGATCACAGGGTGGGCTGGCCATGCCCAGCTTCTGCTTCTTACAAGTTCTTATCCCTTGCAGTAGCCCCACAAACTAGGGGCCAAGCCTCTAAACAAACAATAAGTGCTTTTATGGGACATTTTATAGTTAAATGTTCATAACCTATATGTTCATATTCAGAAATGAAATGCTTATCATTTATAATAAAAAGTGAGAACCAGCTACTAAAAAGAGACTCACTCACTGAATTAGGAAGCTCCATTGAAAAGATAGAAAGATAATATACAGCTTTGTAAGAATATAGAAAATACAATATGGCTAAAAACAATCCAGTTATGTGTTTTAAGAAAAATTTAGAAAAAAAGCAGAAGGTGCTTTTATTGAAACTAAGTGTGAAATAAATAAATGCTCCCCTAAAATTAAAAAAGCTAAAAACAAAATCATAACAGACTATGATTTTAGTACTTATAGATGAATGGGTTGTTCAAATGCTGGAGTTTCTCTGACATTCAAGTTTTCCATTTATGAGAATAACAAAAAGTTCACCCATTGAGGAATAGTTTTGAGGTTGAATCAATCTGCAAGTAGCCCATTTCTGCTCTTTCTTGATTTCCTCTATGGGTCTACTGAATTAGGCAGTTCTAAACTGTAAGGACTGAAAAAGACCTGCCAATTGGAAGCATTCAACACAAAGGGAAGAACTAGCTCTGTGATGGTTTACCCAGGGACTGGCGGTATTTGGAGGAGTGGCCTTGTTCGGGTGTGGACTTTTTCCTAGCTTCCGGGAAGCCAGTATTCTGCTAGGAGCTTTCAGATAAAGATGTAGATCTCTCAGCTCCTCCTGCATCATGCCTGCCTGGATGCTGCCTTGCTCCAGCCTTGATGATAATGGACTGAACCTTTGAACCTGTAAGCCAGCCCCAATTAAATGTTGTCCTTATAAGAGTTGCCTTGGTCATGGTGTCTGTTCATAGTGGTAAAACCCTAAGACAGACACCAAACATACACATCATAGTCATTACCAGTCCCCTGAGCCAACTCCTGATCCAGCCCCTCCTCCCTAGGCATGGTTAGAATCACATTGTTGATTCTATTTTGAGATGTAATTTCATAGCTTGGATTTTGTTTTTATAAGTGAAGTCAGGAAAGGGCAACTCTAAAGGCCTCTTTTACCCTTAAATATTAAAATACATCCTCACATTTACCAGTGGTTCCCCCTGCTATAGTGTTAGTGCTGGGACTACTTTGTGCCTACTCACTACCACTCCTGGTTTTGTTCTATTTCCCTCACTTCTTCTCCTTCCTTCCTGATAGTGTTTTGCAGTGTAGCCAAGGCTAGCCCCAAACTTGTGACTTTCCTGTCTCGATCATTAAAGATCTAGTAATAACACAGACATGCGTCACCCGTCTTCCCTTTCCTCCCCTGACCTCTTTTCTCCTCTCTTCTTCCCCTGCTTTTCCTTGTCTTCCCTCCCCTCTCCTTTCTGCCCTTTTGCCTCCATGTCCTTCTGAGACAGTCTGTGGTGGTTTGAATATGCTTGGCCCAGGAGTGGCACTATTAGGAGGTGTGGCCTTGTTGGAGGATGTGTGTCACTTTGGGTGGCTTTGAGAGCCTTCTCCTAACTCCCTGGAAGCCAGTCTTCTCCTGTTTGCCTTAAGATGAAGATGTAGAACTCTCAGCATCTCCAGCACCATGTCTACCTGGATGCTGCCATTCTTCTGCCATGATGACAATGGGCTGAGCCTCTAAACCTGCAAGCCAGCCCCAACTAAAGGTTGTCCTTTATAAGAGTTGCCTTGGCCATGGTGTCTGTTCACAGTGGTAAAACCCTAACTAAGTTGCTTTGGTTGTGATGGCTCTTTTCAGCAATGGAAGCCCTAAGACACAGTCTTGCTGCATTACTCAGGCTGGCCTTGAATCCACTGTGTAACCCAAACAAACCTTAAATCTGTGAACCTGCCTCAGCTTCCCAAGTCCTTGGGGTCACAGGCATGTACTTGGGTCCAGCAGTTATCATTCTTAAGATTCATTTCAAGACACTGTCTTTTTTTTTTTTTTTTAATGCTAACATTAGAAACAAAAGTTTGTTTGGCCACTCTAAGTCTAGCAATGCCAAAGGATTTATTCCACTGCATGCTTTAAAGGAAAACATTGCTGCTATCTGAATGCAGAACAGCATTGGCTTATGGTTTGTTTTGTTTTGTTTTAGGTAAAGGGGAAACTGAAAAGCAAAACTAGTCATGAGAAAATTCTCAAATATAAGGTGAAGCCTGATTTTTACCTCTCCTTTTTATAAGCCTAACAAGGTTAGATGATCACAAACAGAAACTCAGGAGTGAAAAGTACAGTTCTGTGATATAACATGTTTAGTACGTATAAGATCCTGGTTTCCATTTGCAGCACCACTAAAATGAAAAACTAAAAAGGTTAAAAAAAAAACAAAAACAAAAACAAAAAAACCCTGCCTAGTGCAAAGGGCTATATTACTAGGTTACTATAAGAAGTCAACTGGTATCTAGTTTGTCTGCAGTCAGTAACAATGACATAAGCAGACAGCTGGGGATACACGCCAAACTGGAAGCATGTCTGACTCTTGAATACATACTAGATTCCCCTTCTCTGAGCTACACCTGTCAGACTGGAAGCCCCTGGTGCTTCAGTCATGAATAAGCCTCTTGGGCCTTTGGAAGCAGGCCTTTGGTTCCACCCTGCAGTGCTGGCAGAGAACCAAGTCTGGGCTGACTTCCCTCTCTAGCTTGCCTGGCACTGCCTTTCCAGTACCATCCGGCTTTAAGCCAGCTTCTCAAGTTATATCCATACAACACCAGTGGCCTGAAAGTGGTGATACTCTCCCGACACTACAGTTGGAGAGTCCCCCTCCCACTCCTTTCTCAAGTCATTCCTATTTTCACTTCTGTTTCTACTCTACTCTATACTCTAAAAAGGGCTTGTAAGTTGAGTAGAGAAGCTAAAACCTAAAGATTGGTTTGTCCTGTTGACAATGGTTATGAACTAGGAATATGTGAGATTCTTAATTACTTTTAACTTTGTAAAAACAAATGATCCAATTAGTGACTTGACAAAGACATCTCATGGAAGGCCTAGACTTTTTCTTGGGCCTTGAACCCTTACCCTGACCTACTTTTTATCATGTGTATAACCCTGTTATAATAGGTCAACCTCAACCTGCTTTCCTAGATTGATTTGACTATAAATCTTCAAGCCTTAACCATTATTGTCAATAGTTCGTTCTAAGTTTTGGAAGGAAAAAGGAACTGAGAAAGGGAAAACTGCACCTTTTACCCATTTTTCAGAAGAGAGAGAATATAGAAGAAATGCCAAGGTTCCATTTTTTCTTATAATCCACTAAAATAGATGCCCTAGCTGACAGTAGACACGAGCAAGGTCCTACCAAAGAAGGTCAAAGAAGCACAACTTTAAACAGGTCCATTTTCCCAGTACTCATGTCCCCAGATGTCCTAGGCATAGGGAGGTAGAGCAGGGCTTCAGTGATCTGCAGTACAGCACTGTGGGGACATATCTAATGAGGATACCAAACAGTTAAAGATGCATGTCGGAGGAAGGAGAGTTGTAGCTTAGAATTTTATATTACATTTAGCATGTGCTTGTTGTTATACATGGGTGTACACATGCCACGGTGCATGTTAGAGGTGGACGTCTGAGGAGAACTTGTGGGATGTTGATGTTTTCCTTCCATCCTTGAAACTCAGAGAGCAAACTCAAGTCGCCAGGAATGGCAGTAGGCGCTTTTAGCCACTGAGTCACCTCACTTATTTTAACTTAGTATTTTACATCCACAAATGTAAATTTACATGTAAATATGAAAGCAAGAAACTTCTATATTTTCATATAAAATGTAAGAATTTGTGGCAAATAGACCTGTACTATTGCTTTAAATACTAAGGAAAGTTATTTACAGGGAATTATAAACAGAAACTCTGGTCCTTAGGAAAGAATGAAGAACACCAAAAGTAACAAATATCTGGGCAAATCAGTGTGGTTTCTGTTGGCCATAGCCTCTTAATTTCCTTACAAATTACTTATTTAAAATTAAGGTTAAATGTAGCATTGCCATAGGCAGTCTATTAAAGGTAAAGGTCTTATGTAAAAGACAAGCCTAGGTTCACGCAAACTTCCTCTATGATATTTATCTACGGTATGGTTGAAATCTGGACATTTTCCTTCTGACTATTCTAGCCTGTTCTTACAGGTAGTCTTCTTTTGAAGATAAACTGGGGAGGCTTTTGGATGAAGAATGGGATCTTTACAAACAGGATCTATATGTCTGGGAGGAGCATGAAAGGGAAAGAATTGTGATTAGGGGTCCCCATGGTAAAACCTCGGTTTATAGGAACAGCCTAAAAACCTATCCTGGATTTGGCAGAAGGGGAGAAATATGATATGCCTGGTCTACTTCCCGGCCCCCTAAGCCTTTCACGCTACACTAATTTCTAATCTTTGATGGAATAGACAAGAACGACTGACTTGTTTATCTCCAGTCCATGTTAGAGGTGAACAAATGACAGTTGGATTTGGGAAATTCTGAGGGAAATTCACAGGTAGAGTTTCAAGACCAGCCCATGAGTGGAGGGTTGATGTGTCACCTACCTGAATCATAAATTCCTAAAGACTGAGGATGATGAGAATTCTGGGTGGAGTGGACTGACTGACTACTTCAGGTGCTGATGTTCTTGGTAGACACCGAGTGCCCTGGAATTTGGCTAAAGAAGACAGAAGGAGAGAAGAAGGGGGTTGCGAGCCTCAAAAAAAAAAAAAAAGTCTTTTTTTTTCATATGAGTAGGGAAAGAAAGATCTAAAAGTAGCAAAACATTTCTTGGGTTGCTTCTGTGTTTGCCAGCCCTCCAAATTCCATTCTTTAGCTTGCTGAACAGAAAGAACTACTGTTAGCAAGGCCTGTCCAGGAATCTGAGAATTCTTCATTTTTTCCCTCCCTCATTACTTATATCCACTAAATAATTCCAGATTTATTTCAGAATCACATATGCATGTATAAGAGAAGTTAGGCTAGTGGAGGTCCTCTTCCTTTATTTTGTGACAGGATAGATAGATTGGTCTAAAGTTCTGGATAGAAACCTGAATTATCAGCCCTTGGGAGGCAAAGGCAGGCAGATCTCTGTGACTCTGAGGCCAGCCTGGTCTACAAAGAGAGTTCTAAGATAGCTAAGGCTACACAGAGAGATCCTGTCTCACCCCCCTCCCATCCCTCCCAAAAACCCTGATGACTTAGTGTTTGGGATACTTCAGGCAGACATACAGAACTCCAATTTCTGATAGCTTTGTAGTTTCTTCAAGGGAGGCCACCCACCATCCTCCTCCCTAGGATCTAGCAACTTCTTCATCAGAAAGAATACAAGGTCAAGTTACCAGGTCCAGAACACCAAAATGCAAGTGGCACTTGTCAGTGATGGGAGGGAGTGGAGATTAACTGTCTGCCCATGAGGAATAAAAATCAGTTTTACTTGATAGACCAACTCCCTGTAGAATTGTGTGAGAAGGATTCTCAGGCTCAGACCCTTGCCTATGGGGCATGGGAAGGGATCACTGGGATGAAAATGATAATGGGTGCTTAAGAGTGCTTTTCTTAACCTGAGTGACTTGTTTGTAGGCAGAGAAGTCCTAACTGGTCTCTAGGCAGTAAGGGGCCTCCTAGACTGATACCAAGCAGCCAGGTGTCTCTGTGTCACCAAAGCTCAGGACCTGTCTGTCAGGTCTTGGTCAAGCCCTAATCGAAGAGTTAAGAAAATACTCTGAGAGCAAGAAAAGCCTGTTTATCATCATCAATGTTTGCTAAATTCCTCTTAAGAGTTAGTTGTTCAGTTCAGTTGGGCCTGAGCATGTCTGCCATCTCTTTCAAGTCAGACTTGCTATCTGCATCAGTCCCAACAGGTAAGAAATGAAGCCTGGGGTCATCTGATCTACACAGATCTTTCACATTTCAATTGAAATCATAGGGATACTAATGTTTGAAAAATATCCATATATTTATGGGATTTTTGAACTAATTTATATATAGCCTAGACTAACCTCAAACTCACAATCCGTCAGACTGATGTGACTCTTTCTCTGCAGGGATTACAGACATTCACCAGTTTAGGCTATGAGTTTTGCATCTCATCTCCTTTCATGGAACTCTTGGATCTTAGACCCATTTTGCTCATTAGGAACCATCATTTCCTCACTCTAATCTAAAGAAAGCCTTTTTTTTTTTTTTTTTTTTTCTGTCCAGAGGGTGCGGTTGCCTCTGTCAAACAGCTAGCCCCTAGATAAAGAATGGTGATTTGAGTGAGGAGACCACAAAATAGAAAGAAGTTCTGAGTACGAGTTTCTCCTATTAGATGGATAAGAATGTTTGGCTTCTGCAAGTAGAAAAGACCAGGGCAGTCTTCCTGTGATGAGCTTGCTCTTGTGTGTAAACAGAGGGATGCTCTTTTTCAGGCTGTGTGTATGTGTGTGTGTGGTGATGATGGTGAATGGACAGCTGACTCTTGGATGTGGTAAAATCCATTAAGGGGAGTCCTAGAGAAGGGTCTGCAGGAAAGGTGGAAGCAACTCCTTTGCACCTCTAACTTCCCCATTCTCGGGAAACGCTTGCTCGCATATTAACGAAGAGACCTTCAGTGAATAAAAAGGTTCCAAGAGTGAGGGAGAGCAAGCTCCATGTGTGGTCCAACAGGGACGTCGTGGACATCTCTTGGTCCTTTCCAAAACCTTAAGGTCCAGCAGGAAATGTCCCACCCAGTCTCCGCAAGTCACCTCAAAGAGGAGGAGCCAGGTGGGTCTTGGCAGCTCCTGGAAGGGCTGTCAGCCGCGGAGCTTCGGGACCTCGCGGGAGGAGAAGCACTTCGGCCCACGCCTTCCACGGTCCCGGGGGTGAGGAGGAGCGCCACGCAGTGTCACGCTCCCCACGGTGAGGAGTCGGTGCCCCGCGGCTAGGCGGGCGGGCCGGCTGGCCGTCACTGCCCGCCCGTCGTTCGCCTCCCCGCCCCCCCGGCTTCCTGCGGAGGCCGCGGCCGCCATGTTGTTGTGGGGCTGAGGCGGCGCCGGCGGAGAGCCCAGAAGCCGTGACAGGCTGCGCAACAGGTTCGCTGCGGCCGGCCTGACGACTGACCCGGCGGCGGCGGCCGCGGCACGGCAGGGTCTTCCCGGAGCCTGGCCGCGCCCGCGCGCCGGTGCGGAGGAGCGCGCGGGGTCGCGCCGTGACGCGCGCGAGGCGCCAGGTGGGTGAAGCTGCCCGCCCGCCGGTACGCGCGGCCGAGGGGCGCGGGGCAGGTGCGGCGGCCGTCGCCGCCCCCGGAGTCCCACGGACCGGGCAAAGGGGGCTGCGCGCCGCGCACCGCCGGGTCCAGCCCACGGGAGCGCGTGCGGCCCCCGCCCTAGGCCCCGGCGGAGCACGGCCGCGCCGGGCGGAAACCTCCGGCTCCGGGTTCCTGCCTCCGCCGCGGGGCCGGCGGGCCGCTCCTCTCAGAGGCCGGGAAACCGGGGCCCCTGGCCGCGGCCTCGCTTGGCAGGTGACGGCCTCCTCCGCCTATCGCTGGTGGCGACCCGGTCCCCGGCTTTCCTTAGGGGAACCTGGGGTGGGTGCGCGTTGCCTTGGGGACCCATTTTATTTTGGCTTAGTTGATTTTTCTTTTCTTTTTCTTTTACTTCCCCCCCCCGCCCCCCTTCTTGGTCAGGGTTGCTGCAGAGTGTCAGGTGAGCCGCATCCCGGTGCGTCGAAGTAGCCCGAGTCAGGAGAGGACAGTGGGCGGATGCTTGGCGTCCACTCCTCGCGTTCTAACAGCTAAAGTTGAGAAATGTTAAGCGTTCAGTTCTGCATTATGCGCTTCCAGGGTACATAGGGAGCACGGCGAGAAGGAATCTCTGTAGCCAGAGTAAAGTTCACTGCTTATGTAAGGAAGAAGAGGCGCCTGCAAGTGCATAGTGAATAGGTAAACTGAGGCTGCAAGTTTCATTCTGCAGAAAGACTCTGTTTGCATGGATTGCTGTCTTATTCAGTGATTGCCCGTGGCAAATGCGCTCATTTGAAACTTGAATTCGTTATGAATAGGAACATTTTGGATAGAATCAGCTACTTTATAATAGGAATTCAAAGTTAACGCAGAATACGGTTTACTACATACAGGCTTTTTGTCTGTTTCAGTATTTAGTGCTTACTCAGGGGAGGCAAGGCGTCACTCTTGAACTTTTGTGTTGTTAGCTTAATTTAGGTAGTACAGACTGGAGGCTAAGCTAGCTGCTTAAGCCTCTGAGAAATTGCTAACTTCCCTTTGACGGTTTGCTGTATTGTCAGTCAGTGCTAAAAACCTAAAAGCAATCTAGAAACATCGCCTACAACCTTTATACAAAATGATGGGAGGCCTGCAAAACTCAGTTCTGTGCTTGCCTCTAGGTTGATGATTCTTCCTGTGACTGAAGTGTTACTGCCGTTCGAAGTAATGTTGATAGCCATTTAACTCAGTTCTAAGCATTCCCTTTATTTATCTTTATGATGAAAGTGGAATGATTAGTGAAAACTAGACTGGTGTTGAATTAAGTAAAAAAAAAAAAGTCATTGTTCAACACATCTAAAGGCTCAAATCACGATTTCTCCTGAGTGTGAAAAGATACATTATGTACATTCAGGGTATTGGATTTGTACTTTAAAAATGCGTTTTACCAAAGTAGAGTAGCGCACACCCTTTGCCCAAACTCAGAAAAGTTTTCAAGATTTTCTTTATCTTGGTCATTTTATCCTATAGTTATTGTATCTCTTATTACAAGGTGGACATTTTCTTATATAATCTTAGAATTTTTAGAGGAGCGCGAGTGTGTGTGTGTGTGTGTGTGTGTGTGTGTAAACCTACCATTTTATATACTCTGAGCATTCTGTCTTCCACCAGGGGCATGAAGTCTCAAGATATTCAGTTTTGATTCATCTTCAATACAGAGTTTCACAGAGTTCCATCCCTCTGATAAAAAAAAAAAAATATGTATTTAGTGCATCACCCACTAAACTTCCTTTAGTATCACAGTATTTCTCCCATGGTGGTCATTTATAGAGCACTTTCTAAGATTAGAGTCTATGCTCAGTGTTTTATATACTTATTCAAAGCTCATGAAGGCCTTGTAAGTAATGTCCTCCCATCAGATAGATAAGTAAAATGTTAGCTTTTAACTGACTGCTCTAGGTCTCGGCGCTGTAAGAACAAGTATCTCATTTCAGTTTAGAATTCTTTTAACTTCAGTGCCTAAGCTTTTTCCGCAGTTGCGTACATCTAAAGCTGAACCTACATCTAAAATGTATTTATACTTGGCTCTTTTTTGTTAAGTTTGTACCATCTTATAGTGGTTACACATGGACAAATCCTCTAGGGTAAAGTGTGCGTGTAGGTATTCTTGAGAAAGAGGAACTGAATGGGGCTTAAAGGATGTGAGGCACAGAGGAAATTGGGGGAGGAAGGGAGGAAACTGAACAGAAATAGGACAGTGAATAGACCAAGAAATAATGTATTTTCATAACTCTAAGAGTACAACATATTTCATTTGCAGTATTTTGAGAGATTCAATTAAAGGGCAATTTCACAGCCATATCAAGACACTGGATAACTTTGTTATGTACTGTACAGCTATTCAACTGTGATTATAATAGACAGTCAGGGGTCTACTACCAGATGGTAGACATTTAATTTTGTTTTATTTAAACACCTGTTGTCTTAGTCAGGGTTTCTATTCCTGCACAAACATCATGACCAAGAAAGCAAGTTGGGAAGGAAAGGGTTTATTTACTTTACACTTCCACATTGCTGTTTATCACCAGAGGAAGTCAGGACTGGAACTACTCAAGCAGGTCAGGAAGCAGGAGCTGATGCAGAGGCCATGGAGGGATGTTCCTTACTGGCTTGCTCACCTTGCTTTCTTATAGAACGAAAGACTACCAGCCCAGGGATGGTACCACCCACAAGGGGCCCTCCCTCCTTGATCACTAATTGAGAAAATGTCTTACAGTTGGATCTGATGGAGGCACTTCCTCAACTGAAGCTCCTTTCTCTATGTTAACTCCAGCTTGTGTCACATGACACAAAACCAACCAGTACACCTGTCTTATGTTTTCTGGATCCTTTTCATTGTCAATGCATATTCATTTAAGGAAAGGCCTGGTTTAATAAAAATTGCATATATATTTACAACTCTGTTGGATAAAAGTATATGCTCTTTAGTTAGACCTCCTACCTCAGCTCCAGCTCCAGCTCCAAATAGTTGTATGACCTTAAGCAAGTTTCTTTAATTCTCCAATTTCTGTTTCTTCTTCATCTATAAAACAGGGATAATAATAGTACTCATTTCATAGTGTTGTATATAATATAAAGTGCTTAGTGACTGCGCTTAGCGCAAGTGCCCAGTAAATGTTACCTGCTACCATTCCAGCCAGTTTCCTTCAATGAGAAATCTCAAGCTAATTAGTCTGTCCTTCTCTCTGTGTCTCTGTCTCTCTTGGGTTTGTGATTTATTCTAATGACTATAGAAAATAGCTTTTTCTTTTGGTGTTTAGTTTTTAATCAACATCACAATGAGCCATAAGAGAAGGCTAAAAAATGGATCACAAGGTCTGACCTTCAGTTCAAACTAAGAGTCTTCCTCTTTAGTTCCCTTCATTTCTACTACTTTGGATCATCACTTTAACTATCACTTGCATTTAGATAGTTAAAGTCTTTGCAGTGTGAAGTGAACTGAACTTGGAAGAGGCTGGTGTTGAGAGAGAACAGAGGCTATGAGAGATCTGAATAGACAAGGCTTTGTGCTAGTCATTAGGACAGGAGCAGCCTTTGCTCGCCATTTTCTTTCTGTGTTCTCTGTCCTTTCTCAGTCTTCCATCTAATATGTTTTTGTGCATTTGTAAAATGACTGCTTTAATATAAGAACCGGGTAGGACAAGTTGATAAATTTTGTAATTTATGTAACATTTAGTGGCATTGCTTTTTAGTACTCATGAAATAATCCTTAGGGATTATAGGTAATTACTTCAAAGATTAGTGACAATTTTCCATTAGTTACTTTTCTTGTTCTGTGACAAAATATTTGACAAGAAGCAACCTGAGGAAGGTTTTGACACATGATTTGAGGGTATAGTCCATCACAGCAAGAGAATGAGACAGGTAGTCAGTCACAACACATCTGTAGTCAGGAAGAAGAGATGGATACCATGCTTTCCTGGCTGGCTCCTTTGTGTGCAGTCCATGGTATAGCAGTTCACATTCAGGCTGGGTCTTCTCACTTCAGTTAACCTAATCTAGATAATCCTGCATAGCCATGTCCAAAGACTTTCCTCCTAGGTTGTTGTGGATTTTGTCAAGTTAACCTTCAGTATTAACATCATATTTGCCAAGAATGGTGTGGACCACTTAGGAATACAAAGCAGTATTACTTCTTTGGTTTTTCGAGACAGGATTTTTCTGTGTATCATCCCTGGCTGTCCTAGAACTCACTTTGTAGACCAGGCTGGCCTTGAACTCAGAAATCCACCTGCCTCTGCCTCCCAAGTGCTGGGATTAAAGGCATGCACCACCACTGCCCAGTGCAGTATTACTTCTTTAAACCATTTTTTTTTTATTAATATCTGAAAACCCAAGTGGTAGAAGGGAAAATTTCTCACATTTTAGGTTTTCCATTGCTGCAGAGACTACCTATATTGGAGTTTTCCTTGCCCTCCCCTCTTCATCCCAGTGATTCTGACTTAAGACTCACTAACTCCATCCTACATACTGATTCCTACAGGGTTGCATGGGTTCAGAGAACTGAGTAATGTGGATGATTGAGGTGTAGAGAACCTCTGGATAAGTCTCTTCTGACAGTACTCCGCGGCCCTGGGCTTTCTAGTTGATTTAGCGTGCTGAGGACCTGATGTTGCAGCTCACTCTTGCAGCATCACTCTCAGATCTCCCCTTCACTACTGTAACTGTTTTGTATCCTTGTCTTCTCCACATTCTGCATCAACTTTCTTTCTTTATTCCCCGCCTCTGTCTTCTGTCTTTGAAAGTTAAGGACAAAAGAAGCTACTCATAATTCATAGCATAGAGTTCATTCTTTCTTTTCATTTCATAAATATTGCATGATTTCTTGCAAGAAATGTCTAATATATTACTTATATAACCAGTGAATAAAATACACAACCCTGTCTTGCTATAATGGCACCTAAATTCAGAAAAAGAGAATAAAGACAATACAATATCTTGAACTTAAAAATTGCCAAGTACTATGGAGAAAATTAAGACAGAAAATATGGGTGTGTGTGTGTGGAGTAATTGGGAGAAGTAAATTTGCTATATTAAAAATTATTAAGAAACTCCAACCCCCCCTCAAAAAAATCCATTGTGTACATTTACAAGTAAATACATAGTAACCTTAATGTAAGTAAGCTATTCGTTTTTTAGGATACCATATTTAAGATGGTTTTATTGTTATTATTATTATTATTATTGCATATTTGGTTGGTACCTAGCAGAGCTCTTGATATTTCTTATTATTGAAATTAGTTAAAAACCTTCCCTGACACAGTGTATGCTTAAAGCAGAAATTTGCCAAATTGTTTAGAATGGGCACTTAATTTGATTTTTCCTAAAAGTACTATATTGTTTGGTTTGAAATTTTATTGACTCTTTATGTGTACTATTTATTATTATGAATAATAAATGTTCTGTGTAGAAAATTGGGAAATAGGAAGAACATAATACTTTTTTGATGTAGCCATTGCTCATGTTTTGATAGATCTCCTAGAACATTGTCTCTACAGAAAATGCACCTGCTATATTGTTATAAGTTAATGGTTTTTTTTCTGCTGTGCTACCACGAGCATGTTAGGCAAGGGCTTTTCCATTGAACTACATGCCCAGTTCCTGTTCTGTGATTTTTCTTCTTAGCTTACTAATATTTATCAAAACATGGCTCTATTTTTACTATGTACTTATTCACAGTACACTTTTATTGGTGAATAATATGTCCCTACCACTGCATATTAGTAATAATGTCTAGCATTTATAGAGCAATAGGTGTATCTTAGTTATTTTGCGGACACTTTACATAAATTCATTTAGTCTTTAGCCTCTTTATCAGAACTTTATAGTTGAGGAATTTGAGTAAATAAAGTATATCCTCAGAGTCACCTAACCAGTAAGTGAGAGAACTAGGGTATGAATTTGGCTTTGATCATCTGCTTATAATCACTATCTTATATCGCTTCTGTAGATTAAGGTAGTCTATAATTTTTCTTTAATGTCATGCTGTAGCTCGCATCTCTTATAGCTGTATTTGTGTTCATGATGATGAGCATTTTCCCAGGATAAATTTCAAGTAGTACACATTGGTCAAAAGGTATGGACACTTCTTCTTTTTTTTAGATTATATTAAAAGCAGGTTTATTGGGAAGCTGCTCTCTGGTGAGCAAGTTCACTGGACCCAAGGACCAATGCCAGAGAAGTTGCCTTGGGAAAGTGAGGGCAGGGGAGGGAGGGAGAAAGGGAGCACATACAGAGAGAGGAGAAGAGCAGATGGATACTTCTTAATGCCCATGTAAACATATTATCAGATTACGTTACAGCAGAATTCATTAGTATCAATGTGTGAATGAAACCTGTCTTATTTCCTAACATCCTTGAAAGCACTGCCTTTTAAAAATATGCTAACTTTTAAAACTACTCTTTCTACTTCTAAGTGTTGGTATCAGATCATTTTCCATTTTTCTTGAAAAATGTTCATTTCTGCATCTTTCCTATTTTACTGGCACATTCACTTTGTTTTGTTGTTGTTTTGTTTTGTAGTTGTTTTGTGTTTTGTTCTTTTGTTCCTTTCTTTCCTGTCTTCTCTTCCCTCCCCTCCCTTTCCTTTTTTCCCCCTAATCTCTTGACAGAGTTTCATAAAGCCCAGACTGGCCTCAAATGTACTACGTAGCCCGGGATAACAGAGGTGACCAAGACTTCTGATCCACCTGCCTCCACCTCCTGAGCACTGGGATTGTAGGCATATGCCACTGCCCCTGCTATGGAGTGTTAGGGAATAAGCCTGAAGCTTTGTGCATGGTGGGCAGTCATTCTACCAACTGAACTACATTACCAGCCCTCTCTTTGGTTCTTAAGAATTCTTTGTATGTTAAGCATAGTATATCTTCCATGTAGTTATACATTTTCTTTTATACAGTTTGCTTTTTACGTTTGTTCATGGATTTAAGAAAAATTATAATAATGGTAGTTAGTATCTCTATAGTACTTCTCAAGTACATATATGTTGTATATATGCTAAATGTCCTTCATTTAATAACATTTAATTTTTGCAGCATCCCCTAGGAGGTAGAGCTGTTATTAGCTCCTTTGATATTGTCTTTTTTTTTTTTTTTTTTTTTTT
>NW_022196912.1:27010730-27042757 GCF_008632895.1 Mastomys coucha
TTTTTTTTTTTAGGCAGGGTCTCATGTGTAGCCCTGCTGGCCTTGAACTTGCAGAGATCCACCTGCCTCCCAAGTGCAAGGCTTAAATGCATGTGCTTTGATGTCATCTTTTAAAGTCTAGATTTTTCCTCTGTGCCTTTTCCTATTTCTGTTCTCAGCCCTAAAAATTACCCTGTACCCAGTAACCTGCTGTCTGAAACCTATTGTTTAGTACTCCTTACTCAATTTAGAAGTCATTTCCTCTGAGGTTACTCATCTAATAATGTTCTAGTTTCTCAAGGCAAAGTGAGGTACTCAGCTACTTTTCACTCCCACAGCACTTACATGGAATTCTAAGTTTTGGTGCATTTTTCTGTTTCACTCCCTTTTCTTATACATTTAATGACTGGGCAAAAACTCTGACTTGAATTAAAGGTATTCATAGTGACTCTGGGCAGTGTCAAGAAGTGAAAGGCCAAAAGATGGCCCAGGTCATAAAGGGCTTGCTGCACAAGCATGGGACCTGAGCTTGAATCCCCAGCACCCACATAAAAGCTAAGTACTTGTGCGCACATATACACACACTTATATGCCTCCCCTACAAAACACCCGCCCTCACCCCCCCAAAAAAAAAACACAAAAGAAGCCCAGCACTTGGGAGGCAGATGGATCTCTACAAGTTCAAGGCCAGCAGGACCACACAGTGAGATCCTGCCTTAAAAAGAAAAAAGGCAATGTCAATGGGGTTGATAACAGATTACCTCCTCGGGGATGCTGTAAAAATTAACTTCCAAGTATAGGAAGCAGAAACCTGGACTGAGAAAGTAACGTTGAAGCTGGTCTGAAAGCTAGTGGGGAAAACAGCAGAAGACCAGAGACTAAACCTGAGGGAAAACACAAATGGTGATTCCCATTATGTGTGCAATGAGTGTTGAGAATGGTTTTGAGTATTACAAACCTTGCTTCTGGGAGAGCTTAATGAGTAAGGCCCTGTTTGCCCCAGTATGTGTTTGTGGGTATGGGTGTAGGTTTTTTTTCTTTTTTGGTTTTGTGGGGATTTTTGTTGTTTGTTTTTCTTTTGTTCTGTTTGCTTTTAGAAAGGGTCTTACTGTGTTGCTCAGGTTGTTTTCAAACTCCTGGCTACAACCACCCCACCCCCACTCCAACCTCACCCCTCTTAACACCTTCCTAGTAGCTGGGATCACAAGCACACACTGCTCCAGCCAACTGACCCAGTATACTCCAATATACTTTCCTATAGTGTTCAGAATATTGAGTCTTATAGAGCATGGGTCTATTTATCTTCTAATTTAGACCTTTTACTAACATACTGAAGAACTTGGAGAGTCCTGACATTATCTCTTGCTAAGACTCTGAAGGGAAGTTTGGTGAAGCCTTTGTCAAAAGTCCCAGAGAAAATCCCTGGGCTCTTGCCTTCGGAGCCTCTCCTCCAGTCAGTTTCCTAGGTCAGTGCTTTTGCATAGACCTCAGTTCTTTCTCACCAGCCTTGATTATGCTTCTGATTTCTGTTTTGCTAACTGGGGTAAGAGACATTCTATTCTTAACTTACTAGTTTAATTTTGAGATATACCAATGGCTGGCCTCGAAAGAGCAGTTGGCATGTACTACTGAGTGCTGAAACTTAGTAAGATAAAAATATATTCCAAGTCCATTTCCCAGTGACAATCACTTTTAGAGTTCATTCCATGGGTGTGTGCATACCTGTATGTGTGTGCTTGTGTGTGTGCATACCTGTATGTGTGTGCATACCTGTATGTGTGTGCTTGTGTGTGCATACCTGTATGTGTGTGCATACCTGTATGTGTGTGCATACCTGTATGTGTGTGCATACCTGTATGTGTGTGCATACCTGTATGTGTGTGCTTGTGTATGCCCAGCAGTTGAGATTGAGAGCACAGATTTTGTTGTTTAAGATTTAGGCTGTTAGCTTTGTGAGTATAACAATTTCATTAAGCCTGCATTTTCTTTTCTTTAAAAAGTAGAGATTCTCTGGATATGGTGGTGCACACCTTTAATCCCAGCACTTTGGGAAGCAGAGGCAGGCAAATCTTTATAGATTCAAGGCCACTCTGGTCTACAAGTTCCAGGACAGACAGACAGTCAAGGCTGAATAGAAAAACCTGTATCCCCTCACTACCCCCCAAAAAGTAGATTTTTGGTTTTTCAAGACAAGCCTTCTCTGTGTGTAGCCTGGAACTCTGTAGACCAGGCTGGACTCGAACTCACAGAGATCCATCTGCCTCTACCTCCCAAGCGCTAGGATTAAAAGCGTTCACCACCATCATCTGGCTAAAAGGTGGATATTTTCTATAATATTTATGTGTAGGACTGTAAAGACAAAGAGTTACATACAGTTAAGCTCGCAGTCATGGTCAGCCTCATCTTAGTGAGGTCTGCTGCTCTGAACTGCTTAAAGGAGCAGACTAGAGCAATTGCATATTCTCTTTTATGAAATAATTATAACTTAATTTAAATTTTTGTTTTTAACTTCTATAAGCGGCTTATGAAACTGTTTAGTGAACTCTCCTTTAAAATGTACTTAAACAATCAAAACAAGCCCTAAAAGTTGATTTATCTTGGGCTAGCCTCAGTGATGGTGAGTGTATGTGAACCTGAGTCTCCTAGGGTGGCATCGGTGTTAACAGGCTAACCATGGTAACGTGTAAAAACGTGTAGTATAGGGTTTGGCACCTTCATCATATTTCTAAAATTAATTTTTAGTTGGAGTACGAAGTAATGAATTTCATCATAAGATCTTCATACATGTCATTATATGGTTTGCTTTTGTTTCCTCCCACTGTCCTCTTCTGTACCCCTCCCTCCCTCTAGCTGATTGTTTCTTCCCCCAGTTAGTTCTCTCTTCTGCTTTTCTATTGCCTGTGTTCCTCCTGTTAAGGCATCACATGTAGTATTAAAGAATTTAAAATCCTAGCCCAGGATTTCTACCCCACCTTTGGTTATTGAGTTCCTGGATGAAAGACACACACAGCCTTATATTCTCAGTAAGACTTAATCAGCAAGATAATCCTCCACAGGCATGCTCCGAGGCTGTGTGTCTCAGATGACTCTAGACTCTGTCAAGCTGACAATTTATATAATTTGCTGGGTAAGAAATAAGAAAAAGGACTTCATTTTGTTCCTTTTAATGCCCAAATAAGTCTTTTATTATACGTGTCTATTAGATTTGTTTATCTACTTTTTGATAGGCATTTGAGTTGTTTGTACTTTTTTGGCTACTGTAAATAGATGTACTATAAGAAGTTGTATACAGGTTTTTGTGTGGATATGTTTGTTTCTTTTAAGCTCATCCTTAGAGTTGAATTGCTGATATATATGAAAACCCGTGTTTAACCTTTTAAGGAGCTTCCACATTGTTTTCTAAAATAGTGGAAATGTACTCCCACAAGCGATGTATAAAAGTTCTACTTCAGAAGAGTATATTTTGTACTGCTGATGAGCCACTACTCAGGATCATAATGAAAATAATTACTGAAAATTATTGGGTTATATAGTGGTCTCCATTATGGCCCAAGATACCAAGTCATGAGCCTTTTCCTGATGGATAATCAACCAAATATGCAATTCATCTTGAATAGTTCTCAGGACTACTGTTCTTCTACCCCCTCCCAAATATCTTTGATATTTGTGTATTACTACTTATTAAGAATCTAATTTACCAAGGTTTATTGAAACTTAGAGTTCATAAACTAAAATTACTTAGGTCTTACTGAAGACTGATTTTTTAAAAGAATCTCATCTGTACAATGTTTGCCAGCATTGAAAAATTCCTAATGTACATGCCCACATGTGGATAGATACTGCATCATTGGCATTGTCTTGAGTTGGCTGTTTTCCCACTACCCTTGGACTAATATAATTATAAAATAATACATATTAGAATGTGAAGATGATCAAAAAAATAAAAGGTCTTATACATTTTATACTAATTGTATACTGAAGTTATCGTTTGTTGAGATGAGTTAAAATATTAACACCTGGCTGGAGTGATGGCTCAGTGGTTAAGAGTACTGACTGCTCTTTCAGAGGTTCTGAGTTCAATTCCCTGCAACATATGGTGTCTCACAACCATCTGTAATGGGATCCAATGTCCTCTTCTGGTGTATCTGAAGACAGCAACAGTATACTCACATATATAAAATAAATATTTTAAAAAATATTAACACCAATTTCTGACATTTCTTTTAAGAAAAGAATAGCAAAAAGAAAAGACATTTTAAAAAATTTCCGTAGAATAATACAAGATGAATATATGAAAGATGCAAAGTCTAGGACACACTGCAGCAGGCTTATAATCTCAGCTCTCAGGAGGAAGGTCATGAACTAAAGTAAGCCCTTTCTTAAGTTCCTTTGTCAGGGTATTTTAATCACAACCACAGTAAAATAAACTATGACAAAGGTCTTCAGGTCAGCCCATTGTCTGCTTAATAAATTTTCATGCTTCAGATTAGGTGCACCTTATGTGTGTCACACACAATAGTGCTTTTCTCTATGTCCACCTTAGTTTTTTAGACAGGGTCTCCCGTTGAAATTGGAGAATGCCATTTCAAATACCTGGAATGCATTTCGTTATCTCCAAGCCTGGCCCAGCTCTGGGGTTACAGGCTACACTGCCATGTCTGGGTGCTGGATGTTTAAACTCATGTCCTCAAGCATGTGCAGCAAGCATTTCACCCACTGACTTATCTCCTCAGCCCTGTAGCATGCTCTTGTCATTACACTTGGTAGGTGAGAAAGGTAAGAGACAAGAACTTAGAGATTCCAAATGTCTTTACGAATTAAGCTAGAGTTAGGGGTTTGTATTTAAGCCCACTTATTGAAATTATACCATCAGGCTATTATGAGCGATTTTATAGATGAAGTCTAATTTAGGGTATTTGGTAATATCTATTAAAATTGCAGTGTTCATACACTCTAAACCACTTCCCATGTGTACTATTTATCTTTGGAAAAATCACATAAGTGTACACATTTATATTTAATATATATATTCAAAATGTTTATTGTTGGGTTGGAGAGATGCCTCAGCAGTTGAGGGTGCATACTGCTTCTGCAGGCGTCCTATTTTGTTTCCCAGCACCCGTGTCAGGCAGCTCACAATCTCTTGTAACTCCAACTTTAGGGTGATCTGATGCCTCTGGCCTCTAAGTACATTTACATCATGTGCACATACCCACATTTAGGCACAGACACATACATGTAATTAAAAATAAAAGTAAAAAATTCATTTTAGAAACAGATGTCTGTTCTAGTGTTATTTGTGATGGTAAAAAGTTGGTGGGGGGGGGAATGCAAAGCAATGAAGTATGATCCATTAAGCACCACTTCCTCCCACCCCACCCCCTTTTAAGGGTTTGAGACATAGGTTACACAGGCTAGTCTTGAACTCACTCTGTATTCTAGGCAGTCTTTGAATTCTTACACTCCCTGCTTCATCTTCCACAGTAGCTTGGATTATAGTTGTGGGCCACTAGGCCCAGCTTGCCTGCCTGCCTGCCTGCTTTTTTATTTTTATTTAAAAAAAATTTTAAATTTAAAAAACTTCTATTTTTTGGTAAAACTAGTTTCCTAGTATATAAACAAGAAAATATCTGGAAAAATATAGTCAAACCTATTAATGGTTGCTATCTTGATAATGGACTTTCATTTTAAATCTCTGTGCGAGGAGATGTGTGGTTTTTAAACTTCTTTTAAAAACATAGTGTTAATTTGCATTTGTATCACTAGGTCTTTGGGTTCCTCATCCTACTGTCAAGTGAGAATAAGTCATCATTCATTTTTCCAGACTACAGGAATCATCTGTATTGCTAACTTTCTTTATATTATCTCCCCATGTTTATCCACGTAGCAAATGTCTGACAGTGTAGGGCCAAGGTTGATTTGAATGTATACATGTTTGCCTGATTCTTGTAACTTATTTGTGTGTGACCTTCCCTTTTTCTATCTCAGAGAAGAAGATTGCACTTAGGCCCTAGAGAGGCCAAGAAATTAGTCTTCAGTCCTGCCCTTTGAAGAGAGGGAAAGAACAAAAGAGTGGCAGAAGGCTGTCTTTTCTCTGACCCTACTTTCCTGCTTGTCAATTTCCAGTTTTGTGCATATCTGCATTTATCCTTGTTGCCATATCTGAACTGTATTCCCAGAGTCAGAAATGTCTGTCCCATGGTGTAACTTTATACCCAAGAGCTATCTAATTCCTCTCTCATAGATAATGTTTCTTTTCACTCCCTTTGGAGATTTTTTCCTAGAAAAATAGTTTTGTTTCCCAGTCTAAAAGTAAATACTGTAATCCTCCTTCCCTTTCTTAAAGACTCATGCCTCTCCTCCTACCAGTTCATCTTCTTTTAGCAACATATTTCTTTTGATTGATGTTTTGTTTTGTTTTGTTTTATTTTTTAAATAGGATCTCTATTGTCTTCAAACCCACAGAGAACCCCCTACCCCTGCTTCCTGAATGGTGGGATTAAAAGACGCACAACACTGTGCCCAGCAACTCCATATTTTTTGAGTAACAAACATTGCCCTTACTGCATAATCCATATCAGTTTGATTTTTGAACTGTGCTTGCATTGCAACTGAACTTGACAGGTTGCTTGACAGGTAGTTTAGCCTTTCTTTATTTGTGTATCATTTGACAATGCTAACTCCTCCTTGGTACTCTATTTCTCTTTGCTTTTGAAACTCACTATAGGTCTCACTATGTAGATCTGTCTGGCCCTGAAACTACTATATAGACCAGGCTGGCCCCTAATTCACAGTGATCCATGTCTGCCTTCTGAGTACTGGAATTAAAGGCATGTGCCAACATGCCTGGATTCTTTTGTTTCAGATACATTCTTTTCCTGACAGGATTGCAACTATACCCAGTCTCCAACAGAGCTCCTTCTATTTCCTGGTTACTATCACCAATATGTCTTTTAAAGATATCAAGGGAAGGTCCCAAGGCGTAACACTATTACTGAGGCTATGGAGCACTCACAAAAAGGGACCTAGCATGACTGAACTCCAGAAGACCCAACAAGCAGCTAAAAGAGTCAGATACAGATATTTGTACCCAGTCAATGGACAGAAGCAGCTGACCCCTATTGTTGAATTAGTGAATGCTGAAAGAAACTGAGGAGGAGGGCGATCCTGTAGGAGGCCCAGCAGTCATAATTAATCTGGACCCCCCGAGATCTCTCAAACACTGGACTACCAAACAGGCAGCACACACCAGCTGATATGAGGCCCCAACACACACACAGCAGAGGACTGCCAGGTCTGTGTTCATTCAGAGATGATGCACCTAACCCTCAAGAGACTGAAGGCCCCAGGGAGTTTAGAGGGCAGGTGGCGTGGGGAATGGGGAGAAGGTATAGGATGTGGAGCAGTAGGAAGGTGGACTGGGAGGGCGGATAAAATATGGAGTGTAAAATAAATAATTAAAAAAAGATGTTAAGTTAGCTGTGCTCACAATTGAAGTCTGTTGTTTTTTCTCCCAGCGTTACCATCCACATCTCTATTTTTCTAGAGCTTCTATCTTGATTAAAATCACTGCTCCAGGTGGTATCTTACACAGTTAGAGACTGAGTCTAAAGCAGTGGTTCTCACCTTTTGGGTTGCAACCTCTTTGACAAACTTCTGTCTCCAAAAATATTTATGTTATGATTCCCAACAGCAGCAAAATTATAGTTGTGAAGTATGGGGTCAGCACAACATGAAGAGCTGTGTTAAAGGGTCGCAGCACTAGGAAGGCTGAGAACCACTGCTCTAAAGGGTCATGAATTCCAGTCCAACCTGAGTTACATATCAAAACCTTGCCTCAAAACCCAAAAACACCTTGGCTGGCAAATTGGCCTAGTGGATGAAGGAACCTGCTTCCAAGCCTGACAGCCCGAGTTTGTTCCCCTGGACCCACATAGTGGAAGAAAGGACTGACTCTGCATTGTGTGCACACACATGGCCACACACAGACACATGTCCACAAGCTAAATGATAATATAATAACCACTTTAAAATATACACCTTCAGGAACTGGACTATCATGCTTTTGAATGCCAGGCCTTTAGTCAAATTTATTTAAACTATTTAACTATTATGATTCAAAGTAGAGCTCAAAAATCCAAGCTTTCTTCTGTACTCAAAAATTTAAAAGCCTCAGAATTTAGTAAGAAATAAACTTTTATCTCCAAAAGTATACTTAAAAGAAAAAAAGTCCCCAACAAGTTATAGAAGACTCATGTTGCAGGGGACAATCTGGTTGATATCCAAATTCCTAATGCCTGGAGGATTTCAAGGAGCCTGCACTCCTTTCCTAACAGATCTCTATATATTCAGTCTTTAAAAATTCTACTTTATTATTAGTGTGTATGCATACGTGCACATGTGTTTTATGATATTTGTATGTGTGTGGGTGTGGGTGCATGTGTGCCAGGGCACACTTATCAAAGTCAGATGACGGCTTTTTGAGAGTTGATTCTCTCCTATGATGTGTTCTGGGATTGAACATGCATGTCTTCAGGCTTACATGACAAATGCTTTCCTACTCTCCAGTCTGATATGTCATGTTGACATTGCCTCCCTTTGTTTCTTTTTTGTTGTTGTTACTGTTCATTTGTTTCTATGTGAGCCATATTATTTGCCAAATTAACTTGTTCAGAAAATATTTAAAAGTATTTTTTATACTTTCTATAAAGCATTTGGTTTAAGAACTAGGAATACCAAACTAAATAAAAATGAACTGTATCCAGGACATGTGGCCCAGGCAAACAAGGGTAATGTGAAATTGAAGTGCAATATGATAAAGATTATTGTGGTTGAGCAGTGATATGGGCATACGTAAGAGATAGTATCTAGTGCCAGGGAAGATAGGTTTCTTTTACAGAAAAGATGCCATTTGAATTGGGAATTAAAGGATTAGATGCAGCCTCATGAGGACTGTGACAGAGACAATACTTCTTTGTGAAAACAATAAGGTAGAGAAAAAAGTGTCCCTGTTTCAAGAAAGGTTGCTGTGCACACCCATCAAGGAGAAGTGATAGGTGGAGTAGGTTGGAGTGAATACCTGAAAGTGCTAGTCAGCATGTAGAACTAGTCACGCCCATCTTCTAACCTGATGGAGCACTGTGCAGCACCTAGTCATATACAGTCTGCCCAGAGGGCCCTGCCTTTTGGCAGTTGTTACTTCCTTAGACCCAGGTTCCATATATTGGTCCCTTTATCAGCCATCTCTGTCCTGACTTCTTTTGTATACGTTCTAGCCCATTGGATTTCAACCTTTTTAATGCTATTTCCCTTTAATACAGTTCCTCATGTTGTGGTGACCCCTGACTATAAAATTATTTTTGTTGCTACATCATAACTATAATTTTGCTATTGTTATGAATCATAGTACAAATATCTGTGGTTTTTGATGGTCTTAAGCAACCCTAGTAAACCAGTCATTTGACCTCCAAAGGGGTTGTGACCCACAGATTGAGAACTGCTGCTCTAGACCTTGGCACATACCATTATCATACTTTTATGGATGTCTTTCCTGCCAAACAATCCTATTGTATTCTTTCTGTATCACACATATCAAGAACTTGGTATTTCATCCAAGAACTTGAGCCTGACTTGTAAGTACTGGGGGAGTACTTTAAGCAGGAGTGACACACTAGTGAGGTTAGGGGGAGAAAGTGAAAACATTTTAGGGGAGGCAAACTGTTCTAGAAGTTTCTGCTAATGCACATTATGACTTGCTACTGACACAAGTGATGATCCTGGATATTTATTGAATTGTTAAACAGTGATGTGATTGGCCAGATTGGGGAACTATTTTACGGACAGAACTGTGAACTAGAGGTGTGTGGTTTCTAGGTCCATTTTTGCCTACAAGCTTGTGGGCTTATACAACTTTTTTAGTTTACCTATCTTGAAAATTGTGGCCTTTGGACTGAATGGTTATCATTTTTCTATAGTTGTGTGCTTCTCAACAAACAAAATCCTCATCCTTTACTGAGCCACTTTTAATTTTAAATGGCTATAATTTTCCCTGGGTCTTAAAGACCCATTTATGGAAGAGTCTCTGACTATAGGTCTGGCACTTTTCTCTTTCTTCAGGGTCATATATTCCAATCCTAAATTTATATTTGGTGTTGTCTTCCAGATTACATTTAGCATAAATTCAACCAAGTGAGTCTTTGCTTTTTACCTGCTAGGGTTTCTTCAAAGGTAGCTTGCCAGTTCTCTACAGGAGTAATTAATAGTTCACAGCATGACTGCCCATTGTCTCACATTATCCTCTTCACACATAGAACATGGTGTTTGTAGGACACCCACGAACCATGTAACAAACCATGTAACGGAGGAAGTGCTGGAGGCCATAAACAGCCAGCACTCCTAATTTATTTGATGAAGTCTTGGGTGTTTGTGCAGCTGGACAGACTTTTCTTTTCCACCAAATTGTATCAACATCAAGTTTACCTACTGCTTGTGTAAACATAGGACCTCTTCACCATGGTTATATTCATCCAGGAGAGGAAAAGGTCCATAAAGGCAGAGAGAGAAGTTCAAAGGCTTTAGAATGAGAGAGGCTTGGAATCTCCTCGTTGTTCCATGACACTGAATTTGGGCAAGTTATTTAAGCTCTCCATTTCTTCATTGTGAAATGAGTTTGATATCTTCCTTGTAAGGATTTTGTAGGAGTATATTACAGGGTACCTAGGTATCTGAAGCTCTGTATGCAGAACTGGAATAGTGGATTCTTATTGAACATGAGACATGGTAGGTGATGATTACAGAAGTGTATTGAATTAATAGAAAATATTAAGCAAATGTTAGCAGTTATTTAAAAATGTAAAACAGACTTATGCGATCTGTTATATTTTTCAAATTTTCAATTATAATTATTTCTTATGCAACACTGGGGATTGAGCCAAGGCCATGCATATTCTCAGCAAGTGCTTCATCCCTGAGCTCCAGCTCCAATTATTAGTATTTCTCTCCAAGTCTGCTAGTAAACTAGGAAAATATAAGCATGGTGCAATTAATGATTCTAAAATGGGACAGAAAGTTAATGCAACTAAAACAGATATAGTGGTAAGCTTTAAGAGCCTATTGATTCTAACAAATTATGTTACCATAATCAGATGCTACCAGAATCAACCAAATGCTATACACATGTATAAATGCTGCAATATGGTGCTTGCATACATGAATAGGTACATTCTACATGCGAGGTGGAAAAGATTTTGTATACTAGTATTTTCAGCTTAGCCCAGGAAGCTTACCTCTCTGTCCATTGTATTATTTGGTTATTTTCTAATTTTATTTCAGGATTATAACTGTGATAATTGAGTGTCTACCACATGGCATTTTGTTATTCTCACAGAATATATGATACCCAGCCAAAAGTTCTAGACAGATGGTTTGTTAAGTTAGACCTTAACAGATTAAAAGCTTTCTGTCTATGGGATTCTATTCTCTATTGGCCTTTCTGTTATCTCAGTCATCATTGACGTGTATTTCTTGCTTTCAAGGTTACATAGTTTGTTATATATAATGATTTATATGGCTACATAGTGGGTTATATATAATGCTTTGGACAAGTTTTCTCCCATGTTTAAAAATTGTCTATTACAGGTAGCTAGGTAGGTAGATAAATAGATAGGTTACTTTCAGGCATACATCTTATTTTTCTTTTATATTGCTATGATAATTTACATGGAGGATGTAAAATGTGTTTGTAGAACTGTGTTTAAGGAAATTATTGTCGTAAGTAGTTGATGAGACTTCCTTTTATTAACTTTTCTATCTGGCTGTAACACTGTTTTTCCACCTCACATTCTATAATTCTGAGAGCCGTTTTTTTGTTCCTCTTATTACATAGTGACCCATTTCAAGAGTATCAGTGAGTTCTGTTTCTTTTGAACCCTGTGCTCTTTTTCTAGCTCATCTCATCTCTTCCAACTGCCTCTATTTAGAGTTGGTGCCAGGTTTCATTTGCAGCTTGCCCTGCTTGGTCTCCTTGCTTTTGTCTTTTCTTCATAATTGGCTGTCTGTCTTAAATGAAATGTATGTTCCTCTCTCTAAAACCCTTTAAAGCGCCTGCCTGCTACAGTTAAATTCAAGATTTATAACTAATAATTACATAATTGTAACTAATTCTTACTCATCTTGTAAGGCTCAACACCATACCTTCTATACTTGATCTTAGCCAAAAGGCCGAGAAGCGGTAACACCATACCTTCTATAGGAGCTCCAGTCATCCTACCAGAGTTTGGGCATTAATTTTCTGTCACCAACTCCAGTACTTGAAGTTTATCTTTTTAAGAAAGGAATGAAGAAAACCAATATGTTGGTAGTAAACTTTTCCCTACCCAGAAAGTGTAAAAGCGCGAGAGGTATCAGGTTTATAACCTGATAATAAGGCTCATTATCTCCTAAGGAAGGACATGCATTTTGACAAGAGGGTAGTATTATAGAGTAAATTACCACTGCCACTGTAAGCCTCTGTGGAGGTTTACCCATTCCACTGGCTATCCTGGCTTTTCTTTTTTTGTAAATAGATGCTTTTTGCTATTAACCATTTTAATCAGTGGTCCTTTTGCTTATCACAAGATGTGGCTAACATGTAATAGATGAATTAATTTGCTCTGTAGGAGGAAAAGCACCTGTCATTCTCTTTTTTTTTAAGATTTATTTATTATTATATCTTAGTACACTGTTGCTGTGTTCAGACACACCAGAAGAGGGTGTCAGATCTCCTTATGGATGGTTGTGAGCCAACATGTGGTTGCTGGGATTTGAACTCATGACTTTTGGAAGAGCAGTCAGTGCTCTTAACCGCTGAGCCATCTCTCCAGCCCCTGTCATTCTCTTATAAATAAGTTGATTAGATTTATGCACCATTTTTTTAGTTACTGAAAATCACTAAATCAATATGAAATGTAAATATTTATCTAAATTGTTAGAGGACTAGATCCTAGGTAGCATAGGATGCTAGCATGATGAGTTCACTACTATAGTGGTATATTGAAGAATACTTTTAAAAACATCTAGTCAGTCTTTTTTTTTTTTTCCTGGTGCTAACTCAAGTGAACCTTTCCTGACTGCTTTGTTTAAAATCACCTATCTAAATATTTTTCTGAGACCCCTAAAACTATTAATAATTAAATGATAGAGGAGGTACTGAGTGGTCTTTTTAACTTCCTGATTAATCCTATCTTCAAGAGTCTTAGAACAAATTTTGAATTTTGCATTTATGTGCAGTTAAAGAATGCATGTGATACTTCACTTTCTCTGGATATTTACAGAGAAGCACTCATTTACTGAATACAGACTGTATGTCAGGCAGTGTATTATGTTTCGTAATACTTAAAAAAAAAATGATCGCAAGTATTGTAGACAAGGAATCTAAACTTGAAAAAAGTGAAATAACTTTTCTGCAGTCACAGTTAGGAATAGAGCCAGGCAGACATGTTATCTACAAAAACCCTTCTCTTACTAGTGCACTTATTCAAATAAGCATGCGTTTTAATAATTATGCTGGTTTTAATAATTATTTTTAAATTTTTTGTGTCTCTGTGCTTTGCTATACACTCCACTTTTTTAAGTTGATTTTTTAAATCTATAGAGCTTAATTAAATGTCACTATTACATTTATTTTTGGATATACTTCTTGCTGGGGATTAAAAATGTTATGATTTTCATATTATTTTTTATATACTTTATGCAGTTGATTTCTTTAAACCAATTCTTGCCTAGTCATAACAGCTTTCTCTCTCCTGAATTTATTTCTGCAGAAATGTTGGTTAATGCCAAGGGTTTCTTCATGCCTTTGCTATTACATATGTTTCTCTTAAACGGTCTTTACTGAAGGCAGCACTGTTGCCCACAGAATCCCCTCCACGTCCCCAACTACTAATTGTGCTTGTTGAGCAGCAGCAGGAGCTTTGTGTTGTTTTTCTTTGTTGGATGTGTTTGCTAAAGGGAACAGACAGTCCCACAGCTTAGTGTGTGCGCTAAGCTGTGCTCTGCCTTTGTTGTATTAATGGCTCCATGTTCTCCTGTTACAGATGGCTGAGAGCTGCAAGAAGCCAGGACCATGATGGCTCAGTTTCCCACAGCTATGAATGGTATGTAACTTTGTGCATGGTAGGATGGGCTTTTGTTGTGGTGGGAAGCCTATTTGAAATATTTGTGGAGATAAATTTGATGTTTTAAATATAAAACTTGAAGTATTCTGATTGAAAACACAGAGCATTTTAGAGCATTACATGAATCTTCTTACTAGTATTATGCAGTAAATTCCATGTTTTTGTTGAAGCATTTTTGGTAGTATCTGGTATATGTGCTTCCCATTAATCTCACCCATTAAATTAAGGTGAGAATAATTTAAAGATATATTCTGCTTAATGCATAAAACTGAAGGACAAAGAGCTGAGTGCCTTTAGGTGAATAATAAGTGTATTTTTAGTTGCACAGATGATTACAAATAGGTGAGGCCAACAAGATTCATTTAGTTATATAAATGTAAGATTGAATTTCCCTTTATGAATATTTATATTATATTATATTAATGCTTATAATGTCTAATTCTTTGACCCGACAACCCGTGTTTGACATGGTAGAAGGAGAGAAGTGATTCCTACAAGTTGTCTTCTGTCTTGTCTTCCTCCTAGTAAATAAATAAATCTAATTTAAGACTGTGTAAGATTAAAATGAATATTGTGTTCAGTGTGGAAATGGTGTAGAATTATAGTGATTTATATTACAGACACCTTTTAAATAAAATAATTACTTTTCCATAATAAATGATATATAAGTTTAAGACAGCAATGCTCTATCCAGGTTTGAGGATTTCTGTGCCTCATGAAAGAGTTTTCACTAAGCTCAGTTTACTTACAAACTTCAACAAGCATTTTAATGAGGTTTACAAATAAAAAAAACATACAAGTAATATGATCTCATTCTCTTTTTATTCCATAAATATTTCTGTCTATTATGTAGCTCATTGCACTATACATAAAAATCATTTGAAACAAATAAAATGTTCAATGACAAACATGCTTATGTGAATAAGGTACAAATTATTAATTAGAAAGTGGTTTGTAGGCATAAAGATAATCATTTTTTAAAAAAAACTTCTGAAAATTGATAGCAGAGAGACTGTTATCTTTGTACTTAGCCTATTAAAAATAGTTAAGTAACTTGTGTATTTCTAATTTATGTCCAGTTCAACATTTGAAATGTTACTGAAAGTCACATCCATGTATAATATAAACTTGAAAGCAGTTTCTGCACCTCTAGCCAGTCGTTTGCCACAGTTGTTGATGCTTGAGGTTGTTGAGGCTTGCCTGTTAGCATACCTGGATGCAGTAGTTTGTGTTAGTGCTGTGACCTTTCTTCTAATTTTGCCATGTCTATTTTATCATTCTGAGGCTAACTACAGACTTTGTAGGCTACTTTGGTTCTCAGTATGACATCTGTCTAGCATAGTAGCCACATCGTTGATTTCAGTTTCAATTTAAACTAATAAAAAATGCGTAAATCCCGCTGCTGCATTTCATGTGCTTAAAACCACAGGTAGTTGAGTCTGCCTTATTGGACAGTGCAGATGAAGAACATTTATATCATGTCACATGGTTCTAGTAAACAAGATTTTTTACTTGTCGTTGGTGCTTCACTTCCTTTTTCTTTTTTCTTTTAACAAAACTAGAGTGTTTGTCAGTCTCTCGTGTTTTTGCAACTGCTCCTAATATTTTGGACTGCAGAACTGTCCTTCCCAAAGCCTTTTTAATCACACTGCTTTGCATTCTGCTTTTCAAAAACTGAATACATTTGCAGATTGAGAGAACATGATAGAAAGGCCTTCAAGTGCTAGGCAAGGGGTTATTTCAGATACATGCTGCTACTGGATGATATTGCAATGTGATGAAGCTTGTTTCAGCCTCAGAATTATGGGGTACTGAAGACTGAGGAAGAGTTCTGAAACCCATTACAGTGACTTTATCTATAATCTAGTACAGAGAGGAAGTGATACAGGATAAAAAAAAAACCAAAACCAAAACAAACAAAAGCCAGTAGCTTTACCAATAGTCCCTCCTCCCATCTTCTTGGAGCTTTCTTACTAGAGTTTTAGAGCTCAGTAATATTTCAGCCATATGGTTAACAAACTGCTAAGCTAGATGCTGGGTGTGCAGTCAGGTACAGCATGGCACTGTACTTGAAAAACACAGTTTTTTACTTTTTTATTTTTTTTTTTACTGGATATTTTCTTTATCCAATTTATTTCAAATGTTATCCCCTTTCCAAGTCCCCCCTACCCCCGCCCCCCCGGAAACTCTCTATCCCATCCCCACCTTCCCCTGCTTCTATGAGGGTATTCCCCCACCAACCTACCCACTCCTGCCTCTCCACCCTGGCATTCCCCTACACTGGGGCATCGGAGCCTTCGCAGGACCAAGGGCCTCTCCTCCCATTGATGACTGACAAGGCCGTCCTTTGCTTCTTACATGGTTGGAGCCATGGGTCCCTCCATGTGTACTCTTTGGTTAGTGGTTTAGTCCCTGGGAGCTCTGTGGGGTCTGGTTAGTTGATATTGTTGTTCTTCCTAAGGGGTTGCAAATCCTTTCAGCTCCTTCAGTCCTTTCTCTAACTCCTCCATTGGGGACCCATGCTCAGTTCAGTGGTTGGCTGTGAGCATCTGCCTCTGTATTGGTCAGGCTCTGGCAGAGCCTCTCAGGAGAGCTATATCAGGCTTGGTTTTTATAAGTGAAGTTCCCACAACTTAGGCTACAGGTTGGTTTAGAACAGTATAAGTATTTTATTTTAGAGATTTAAATTAGTTTTTGACTAGTATACATTATTTATCTTAAGTGTTATTTGTTTAAATTTGTTTTAAATATTATTTTAAATTGGAGACAAATATCAATGCAGACTATTTCTAATACTTAGTTTTTATTGTATATAAATATAGCATGTTTGGATTATTTACATTTAGAATTGTAATATTGATGTGTATCTAGCTGTGTTCTTCATGTATGTTTGTATATTTATAGATATGTATGTGTAGCTACACATGTGAAAACAGGGATGATAGATATTACTGACTAGTTGATCCTTTATCATTGAGAACTTTCCTTTTTCACTGGTTTTGTGAGTGTGCTTAACAGAGCAAGTAGCAAGAAGAGAATGAGGAACAGAGATTCTTCTGAAAATCCATCCTCACTTTATTGATGAATTGGGGGAGGGGCATATAGTAAGAATTTTGCTTTCTTTAAAAAAAAATCACAGAAATAAGGAATGTACTTTAACTTTAATCCCAGGAGTAGGGACATGGGACTGCTTTGGACTGTCCACAGCAGCTGACTATGATTTGCCTCGTGCTCTAGCAAGAGTGTGATTTTGCCAGATGCAGATAGTTTCTGCAATTGTGGGCCATTTGGAATCCTGGGAACTTCTCAGAGGGTATATAAACGCTAGGGCCCAAGAGAAGCGGTTAGGTTGTTGGTTGGTTGCTGTTGGTAGCAGCTTGTTAAGTTGTCATTTGCAAAGAAGAAACAAAAAGAAGAAATTAGATATTCTCACAGCAAAGATCAAACTTGCCCCTAATCAACAAGAAGTAGTTTAAGGATAACATCAACCTCTTTCCTGCCCTTGACTTTATTCAAGGATCTCTTTCCTCTTTATCCTTTTTTCTCCCCCACCCAATGTTAGGAGGTTGAAAGGGTAGAAGAAAAGGGGTGAAAGAAAGAAGAGATAGGAAAAGATAGTTCCAGAAATGGATAGAATTTGATTATTGGACAATGGAAAGGTCATTATCTTTTAATGGAAATATTGGGTACCAACCCCCTACCTGTTATGTTGTCTTTCCATAAAGCTTGCAAAACCAGACTAAGATAGGGAGGTCTTCTTCCCTTCAGGTGCAGAATACCAAATAGCTCTTTTGAAAGATTCTTTTAGTGCTATATTATAAATAAGAAAGCTAGAATTGTATCAACTATTTAAAAATTGGCTTTGAAACACATATATTTCTGAATTTTTTTATTTTGAAGTTATCTCATTTCCAGAAAATTCTTGGTACATTAATTAAATTTTAAAGTGGTCCTTTGTTTTGAAAGTTATTTGAACTTGATTTAAGTTACTTTGTGTCCTAACTTATTGAGCATTTCTATTTACACATAATGTTAATAATAATAAAAGTGAATGTTGCTTGTGATTTTCTAGGTGGTGGAGTCTTAAATGTTAAGACTGTGAATGCCTTTAAAAGGGATTCATGGATTCATTTTTGTTTCTCTTGCATGTTTACTGAATGAGTGAATATGCAGGGGTCATGATTGATACTTAAAGTCATGAAGAATTAAGCAAATATTAACAGGCTGGGTGAGTTTGCTGCTCTGAAGACAAGCATCCAAGAAGAGTTGAAAAGATAACTGTATATAAAAGAGCACCATTAGCTGGGTGGTGGTGGTGTACTCCTTTAATCCCAGCACTTGGGAGGCAGAGGCAGGTGGATTTCTGAGTTCAAGGCCAGCCTGCTCTACAGAGTGAGTTCCAGGACAGCACCATAGCCAGGCATGATGGTGCACCCCTTTAATCTCAGGCAGACACATGTGAATCTCTGCTGAGTTTGACGCTGTGTGGTTTATATAGGATGTTCCAGGCCAACCAGAACTATACAGTGAGACTATTTTTCGTCCATTTTTAATTAGTTTCTTAGGTTAGCATACAAAGTGGTGAGTTTTTTAAAATGGAATTTTCATACATTTATTTCATTACCCTTTGTCATTCTCAAGCCCTTATTTTATTGTAGGCATACTGTTTATTCCATATGGTCTCTGAGGAACCCTTTGAGTTAGGTGGCATTCCTAGGCTACAGAGTTGGCACCTACAGTGCAGTGAGCTTGGACATCTTGTCCATGTATGCTGGAGAAGATAGTTTAGGGAGTTCAGGCTACCCCAGTTCTAACCTCAGTTCCCACGTAGTCAAAGTTTTGTTTTGTTTTTCCACATGCCAGGGACCAAACCCATGGCTTTGTGTTTGATAAGCCATACACTACCATGCTGAGTTAATCCTCAACTGCCCAAGTTCTAATCTCAGCTCTGCTACTTACTGTATTACCTTAAGCCAGTTACTTTTCCACCACTGCTTTTAGTTTACTTCTCCATAGTAGTCCTCTAATTTATTGTGTGGCCCTAAGTTTAATGAGACTGAACATAAGTACATGACATCATCCAGCTCACAGCTGTTTTCATCCTTGTTGTCATTTTCATCTTTTTAATCAACATTTTCCCAAAGTCATACATAGTAAATAAGTTCTAATACATATGGTTGTCCTGCTCATCACAGGACTTCTGACAGATTTTTTATGGAATTTTCTTTTTTTTTTGTTTTTAGATTTATTTTTTATTTATTTTATGTGTATGAGTACACTGTAGCTATACAGATGGCCATGAGCCATCACGTGTGTGGCTGCTGGGAATTGAACTCAGGACCTCTGCCGGCCCACTCACTCTGGCATAATTCACTGTAGCTGTCTTCAGATGCACCAGAAGAGGGCATCAGAGCTCATTATGGGTGGTTGCTGGGATCCGAACTCAGGACCTTCGGAAGAGCAATCAGTGCTCTTACCCACTGAGCCATCTCGCCAGCCCTGGAATTTTCAAATGAGTATATTATTATATGTTATTTTTAGCCATTCCTCCTCACACACTGGTCTCCACTATGTACCTGGTTTATTTCTCTAATCTTAATAAGTGAAAGATGATGGCTAATGTTATTTTATTGTAGGTATGTTCTGTATTGCATGGATAATATGCTCAGTCTCTCTGATAATCAGCTGATAAGGCAAGGAAAGTTTTATTGCACATGTAGTTATATCAGAAGTGTATGGTTTAGCTATTTTAGAATCTTAGTTCTTCAGCATATCTGTTTCTTTATTTTTAACTCTAACTCTTAAAAAACGTTTTATAGGTTTTTTTTTTTTTAATTCAGTCACTTAGGCTAAGGAAAGTGTGTTATCAAATCAGTTTTAACATCTGAAATCTTGAAAATTGCCTTTCTAGTACCCATTTTTTACTCAGTGTGGATAGCAGATATGTACAAGTTTATGTATCTAGATACATCTGGTCCCTTGTTGAGAGATGTTGAGTAAACCAAAAGAGTAGCCAGAAGTGATGTATAGATGATTATTACCCAAGGTGATGTATAAAGCTTCCCAAGGGACTCCTTCAGAAAGCTGCTAATGATTAAATGTGAAAGGCAGGTGGCAAAGGAGTCTTTGAGTGTTACATTCCCTGCATCCCAGACCTGTGTAGTAAGGCACTCTTTATTTTTCTCCCTTGTTCCTTTTTTTATTGATTCAGATATCTATTCAGCAATCATTTTTAAATGTTTGCTCTTTTCTGAGTACTAAACTGGTTCCTGGAATACAAAGATAAACACACAGAGCCCCTGTTCCCATGCCTCATTGTCTGGTAGAGCAGAGGGACATCAGACAGCATGTTCTCAAGTGCTCTGCAGAAGCATGACCTTTATTGAGAATCTAGAAGAGGAAGCCATTATTGTCATTTAGATCTCTTGGGTCTTCCTGATGGAAGTGACATCTGCCCTGACCTTGAGAGATAAAGTCTGAAATGGAGGGTCAGGGTTATAGCTTGGGGTAGACATCTTACCTAATGCAGAGAGGCCTTGTCAATCCCCAGTGGTGAAGGACAAAGAAACATGTCCCTTTGCAGCAAAGTCAGACTAGTTATTTCCTGCTACTTTCTGTATACACATTGGTACCTTAGCTGGTAGTAGCCTCTTTGGTTTACTTAGAAATCTTGCATATCCCAGCCTCTCAAAACTACACCCTTTTTGTGTGAGAGAAGTGCTCTTATACCACCTTGGCACATGGCAAGATGTTAAAGCTTCCAGCCTCTGCTTAGGTTTTAATCTTTCCTGTTATCTCACTTCTGGTTTCGCACTTAGAATTCCACAACTTTTGCCATGCTTCTGCTTAGGGTCCTTCACAGTTAACACAGTAAATGGTGCTCCTTTCTAGGTATTTACCTCATTCTTGTGAGCTGTGTACAGTAGATTCAATAGATGTTAACTGAGTGGGTGACTGAAAAGCCTTAGGGTTGCTGTATGTAGTTGAGAGAATTCTACTTTTATGTCTGAATTCAGACATTAAATAGTCTCATCAAATGAATGTTTAAGATCCATGTTTACATGTTAAAATTTTGTGTTCTTGTGGATAAGACAGTTTTGAGCAGACTCATGTACATCCTATAATATCTTGGTCTTTCATATATGTTTTAGGAGGGCCAAATATGTGGGCTATTACATCTGAAGAGCGTACCAAGCATGATAAACAGTTTGATAACCTCAAGCCTTCAGGAGGTTACATAACAGGTTTGTATTTAATCTTTCTCATATTATTTATTATTATAAATTATGTTACTATTTATTTATCTTATAGTTAATTTTAATAGCTGCTATCAGAATTGCATTAAGTAATAAAATTCATATCTATCAAAATTCTAGAATTTAAAGATACTTTATTTTTCCTGAAACTGTCTTAATTTGTTGATTCATTTTGGCATATGGGAGTTTTTTTCTTGAATTCTAAATGGTGGCCAGGAATCTGTTTTATTACATTTAATACTACTTCAAGAAGTTTTTAAAATTTATTTCTTATACCAGATAGTTTTCCCAGAGATTCTCCCCACCAAAAAAAGAAAACTTTTAAAAATTTTTGATTTATTTAGGATTTGTTTGTTTGTTGTTTTGAAGAGGGTCTTGCTGTATAGCTCTGACTGGCCTCTAACGTGTTACATCCTCCTGCCTCAGCTTCTTCTGAGTGCTTTAGATTACAGGAGTATGGCACCCCAAAGTCTGCTTCCATAATGCTATCTATCCTTTGAGCCTGGTATTAATTATTGGTGTTAACAACATTTTTTGTAGAAAGACCACCAGAACAAAAGAAGTGATCAAGTATTCAAGATTTTTCATTTATAAACTCCGTTCTGAAAACCCAAGCAGAGGAATTGGGTTTTGTGTTCTTGGGAGGTGCAGCAAGTATACATACAAGTATGGGGAAACCCATGGGAGATGTTTCCCTAGCCCTTGGTAGTTATAATTATAGAACTTGTTTAGGGTGAAGAATCAAAGATGAATAGCACACTCTTTCTTCACTGATTAATAGAATGTTAGTGGTGACTTATATTTCTCTAGAATATAAATAACTTCATATGTATACTTAATAATGTTACTGATTAAAGTCAGTATCATGTGCCAACTGTTATTATTTGTAAGTATTGGAATAATTCTGTTTACTAATGTACCATTTGGCTTTTGTGTTTATTACTTTCAGGTGATCAAGCCCGTAATTTTTTCCTACAGTCAGGTCTGCCGGCCGCAGTTTTAGCTGAAATATGGTAAAAGCACTTTCTTTTATAAATGCTCTTAAATCTCTAATGGGCTGTTGTTGTTGTTTTAAATAATATGGTGTTAATATCATATTATTTTCATTTGTACTCTACTGTTAAATAAGAATATTTTGTTAGCTTTTTTGAGAAATAAATTATACTAAGTAAATGATTGAAAATAATTTGAAGTGTTCTATAGAAAAAATTCTAACTTAATTATTATTTAAGACAGAATATATGTCTTAAATATATATAAGACTTAACAGAATATAAGACTTAACATTGAAAAATATTTATGTGTAACTTGACAAAAATCTTAAATTCCTTTCTACTATTTTGTTGTAGTTTTATTGATTTTCATCATTTTTAAACCCCATTGTGCCATCCCTTTCCTTGCTCTTACTTTAAAAATATTCTAGAGGAGTAGCAGAGATGCTCAGTGGCTAAAAGCACTGGCTACTCTTGCAGAGGGCCTGGGCTGAGTTCCCAGCACCCACATGGCAGCTAACAACCATTTATAACCCTAGTTTCAGGGTATCTCGCATCCTCTTCTGACCTCTGTGGGTACCAGGCACACATGTTGTACATACACATACTTGTAGACAAAACACTCATAAAGATAAAGAGGTAAAAAAAAAAATTCTTAAAATGTTCTAGAATATCTGGGGTTGTGTTTTTTAAATGTATTTACAATAAATAAGAACTTCTACCCCATTCTTTTTCCTTATAAAACATTTGTGTGCTTGACTGATGCTAGTAGCAAACATATTTTCAATTATTTGAACAAGTGAATAAATTAAGTTTAGAAATTATGTATCTATATAAAATATACACACTATGTTGCCTTGGATGTCCTAAAACTCACTCTGTAAGACCAGGCTGGCCTCAAACTTGGAACAATGCTTTTCTCTCTGCCTCCATGATGGCTAGGATTTTAGAGGTGTGCTGTTGTTTCTGGCTTATGATTACAGTATTCCTGAATGATTATTGGTGGAAATCTCTCCAGACTATCTTGATTCTGTATAGTCTGTGAACGCTTTGTTAGATACTATCTCTGGCTAGTAGTTCTCACTGTGCAGGTTTTCTGTTATTCACACACACACACACACACACACACACACACACACATTTAATTGACAGTCTACATGTGAATGCTTTATCATTGTTTTCTTTTTCTCAACTTCAGCAGTAGTTTATTTTTCCTTGTTACCACCCCACACACCAATATACTCACCTCATTCTCCTTTTAGGGCCTTATCGGATCTGAACAAGGATGGGAAGATGGACCAGCAAGAGTTCTCTATAGCTATGAAACTCATCAAATTAAAGCTGCAGGGCCAACAGCTGCCTGTAGTTCTCCCTCCTATCATGAAACAACCCCCTATGTTCTCTCCACTAATCTCTGCTCGTTTTGGTATGTATTTATTAATTTATCAGCCCTATTTGATTGCTATTTTGATTCATTGGGGATCAGGAAAGGATTTATTAGCTCAAAATGACAATCCCTAGACTTCCAAGTTACTTTTCCTGCCTTTAAGAGAAGAGATCTTAAATTACTACCATAGCTAAGTATCCCTGTCTGGTCTTGCCTGAATCTCCTGTCACAGTTCCTAGTCGTGAAGTGGATTATCTACCTCTTCAGTTACAAATATGGCTCTTTATCAGTCCTTCTGTCTCTCATGGAAGGAGAAAGCAGGATGCTAATTACTAGAAGCTACAGAAGTGAGGTGATGGTGTTGGGGGTCAAGGACAAATGGTCATTTGGTACAAAATTACTGTTAGAGAAGAGAAATAAATTCTACATAGGGTGACTATGGTTAAAAATTTTGTATTGTATATTCCAAAACAACTAGGAGGGAAGAATTTTTAATGTTTTTAGCACAGAGAAAAGGTAAATGCTTGAGATGACAGATGTGTAAATATTCTGGTTTGGTTATCATATATATATATATATATATATATATACACATATATATACTCATACACATATATACATATATGTATATTTATACATATGCATACATATGTATATATACATACACACATGTATCAGAACACTACACTGTAACTCTTAAATAGGTACAGTATTAATATTAAAGAAATAAAATAAGAAGATTGAATAAGTTTAAACACACCTAGAGGAGTTTAATCTGCATGGTAATTTAAAATCATAGATGGGTAAGAATTTCTTTAATTGAAAGGTTAATTAGCCAGCTAAATTGAAGCCTAAAAATTGTATATATACTTTGTCCTAATTTATTTATATACTCATCAGATATTACCAGTTGGTATGTTTTCCATATAATTTTGATTAGCCAGTTTCTTATGAATTATCTGTGAAAATCATTAATTTTGAATGGAACATTCAATAACATGTCTCTGTTGAGAAATGCATTCATTTACATCAGATGTTGGATTTTAAAACACCTTGTTCTTCCACCCATTGTACTCAACTGTAGAGATAAACATCAATTCACCTGGTGGCTATATTCTTATGTTGTAGTTAGTGTTCTGCAGTTAAGAAAATAAAATTTATCACTAATTTTTAAAGACTTGTTTTTGAATTTATAGATATATAACTTGGAAGAAAAGTGAAATAAGTGGTTCATTTGCCAATAATACATACATATAAACAAGTCCACCATAGAATCTACTAGTTAGAGTCTGTTTGTTTGAAGAATGAGGATGTATATTAGTCTAGTAACGTAGCAGCTCTGGATCTGTTTTCCTTACTCAGAAAACCATGTATTCAGGTAAGACATTTTATCTTTGAGATACTATATGTAGTTGGCAAAGATCGCTTAGTCTTAGTGGCCATAAGAGAAGGAAAAGAGAAGGCCTGCTTGTAGTTCACACATGAAAGACAATTAATATTCAAGCAGTAGCTTATCTCCTTCACTTCAGATTCAAAGCTGCTTTATGGAATATTTTAAGGATATTTTACCATGGTAATCCTGTAAAATTGAGGGTACTTTTTATGCTGTAACTTGTTTTTTGAGCTGTACTTTATAGTTGAAAATATCATTGGAAAATGTGTTCTCTTTTATCTTTAGGTATGGGAAGCATGCCCAATCTGTCCATTCATCAGCCATTGCCTCCAGTTGCACCTATAACAACGCCCTTGTCTTCTGCTACTTCAGGGACCAGTATTCCTCCCCTAATGATGCCTGCTCCCCTAGTGCCTTCTGTTAGTACCTCCTCATTACCAAATGGAACTGCCAGTCTCATTCAGCCTTTATCCATTCCTTATTCTTCTTCAAGTAAGTGTCTAATAAGTTAGAGATGTGAAGAAGAAAATATTATGTTCGTTGTTAAGAGATTTCCTTCTTCGTGGAATTGCCTCGAATAAATCTATTCCCTTTTATTATTTTCCCCCCAGCATTGCCTCATGCATCATCTTACAGTCTGATGATGGGAGGATTTGGTGGTGCTAGTATCCAGAAGGCCCAGTCTCTGATTGATTTAGGATCTAGTAGGTATGAATACTTAACACAAACAACTTTGTCTGCTTTCAGTGTGGATTTTTATTTAATAAGCCCTGGGCTTACCTAAGTTGTTCTTTGTAATGGACAAGTATAAATATTTAACACAAGCTTTCTTTGTTGTTGTTGCTGTTGTTGGAGGGGTTTCTTTGTATAGCCCAGGCTGTCTTAGAACTTGCTTTGTAGACTAGACTAGCTTTGTCTCTGCCTCCCTAAGTGCTGGGATTAAAGCTATGCACCACCACATCTGGATAAAGTGGTATTTTTTTTAATTTTACAGAACACATTTATTTATCATTTATTACCTGCCATAGAAATCATCATAGTTCTTCAAAAATGGTTTATAAAGAGTTAGCTTTCACTTAGAAAAATATTGTAGTGTAGCTTTAATAACCATTGGTTTTGTGACTTTTTTTCTTAACATAACTGAACCATAGTTTGACAAATTAAGAAATGGAGACAATGTCTTTTAAATGTGTTTGGAAGATAAGAAATGCCATCTATAAATGCCCTGGCCAGTAAAATGCTTGGAATTGTATGTGTCTATTGCCATTGTATTGTATATTGATTCTTAATGTCTTGTAAAGTTTAATTGTATTTTATTTAGTAACAAAGTTTTAAATACATTTCCTTATAGTTCAACTTCCTCAACTGCTTCCCTCTCAGGGAACTCGCCTAAGATGGGGACCTCAGAGTGGGCAGTTCCTCAGCCTTCAAGATTAAAGTATCGGCAAAAATTTAATAGTCTAGACAAAAGCATGAGTGGATACCTCTCAGGTAACTGGCATATAGCCGTTATAAAAGAGCACTGGTCCTTTATGTAAACGCCTTTTGAAAAACTGTTACTTGAATTTGTACCTTGTATCTTATCTAAAGTTCTAACATTGAAAGCATAAGAATATTGTAAGTATGTAATTATTGAAAGATGGATTCTACTTGATTTCTTTCTTCAGATTCTTATATCAAGTTAAGTGCAAGGGGTATACACCCCACATTTTAGAAAAGCATCTCTCAGAAAGATTAGACTTCATCTTGTAAGCTTTGAAGTGAATGAAAATTCCAAACCACAGGTTTGGTAGTGGTAGCAATTAGCTTTGGGATGGCTTACAGATTCAGAGGTTCAATCCATTATCATCAAGGGGCGGGAGTGTAACAGCATCCAGACAGGCATGGTGCAGAAGAAGTTGAGAGTTCTACATCTTCATCTGAAGGCAGCTATCAGAAGATTGACTTCCAGGCAGTTAGGATAGGGTCTTAAAGCCCACACCTACAGTGACACACCTACTCCAGCAAGGCTATACCTCCAAATAGTACCACTCCCTGGGCTAAGCATACAAACCATCATATTCCACTCTCTGGCCCCCACAGGCTTGTTCAAATATATGAGTCTATGGGGGCTATACCTAAACATAGCATAATGCAAAGTACATTTAGTCCAACTTCAAAAGTCCGCACCATGGCTCACTCTTTCCACCTTAACTCACATGTCTGTAGAACATTTCAGTTCAGTTTAGAATATTATATAAACTTACAGAGCTTGATGAAATGTTATACGGCTATATACAAGATATATACTTGTAATAGGCAAGCATGTTCCACCTCCTACCTTTCACATTCCCACAGCAAATAACTCTCACATAAGGCAAAGTGAATGGTGGGTAAAGGAAAAGGGTCAGGAAAGACTTGGCAGTTTCTGTCTGGAGTCATGCTGAGGACAGTAATGCAAGTCGTAGAGAAAAGAGAATAATTTGGAGTGAAAATTAGAGAGAGGAACATGATAGAGACGGTATTTTTTTTTTTTGAGATGCCCGTGAAACATATATGTAGGTGTTTGGTTGGACATAGGAGTATGAATATTGAGGTGAGGGTTGGGCTGCAGATATATAGGGCATCAGGCTTTAGATACCTGTTGAAACAGAGAGAAAAGTGTGCTCAGGAGTCTCAGGAGGAATGGCAGCCTCTCTAGATCATGTAGGAAGAGAGACAGTGAAGACAAAGGAACAAGTGAAGAGTGTGAGGGAAGGAGGATGTGTGGGAGGTCATGGCTGGAGAGCTTTTCCTCTCCACGCCTGGCCTGCCCTTGCTCTCAGAGCTGAGTGGTGATTTCCACTGGGAGAACATGGAGGAACACTCCCTCATCACTAGCTCCAGGCTCTGCACTCTGGAGCAGCACTGTGTTTGATCACTGTGCAATGCCTGCTACCCTGGTACAAATATTGATGGTATATGTTCCAAGAAAACAGCAACATTGTCTGCATCACTTAACAGAGACTAAAGTCATTTCTTTTTATGCCTTTCTCACTCAATCAGGTTTTCAAGCTAGAAATGCCCTTCTTCAATCAAATCTTTCTCAAACTCAGCTAGCCACTATTTGGTGAGTGCCCATCAGTGATTTCAAACTATACATAGTTTATTATAAGAAATCTTTTTGGAAGATTGTTTTTGAAAGAACAAACATAAAATTATTATTTCTGTCAAAATTTATTACTCAAGAGTGTTCCATGAAAGTGTTTGAAAATTACATTCACTGGGGAAGTGTACATTCTTGAGAACTTAACCTTAATTTTATAAGCAACAGTGTAGCTTTCTTTTCTTTATTGACTTACATTGCAATCCAGAGATTATCTCATTTATTATAGTGAATTAAACATGGACACAGCACCTTCCCAGTATGGGCATTTGCTATGATGAGTCACTGTCTTCTTTTTGTTTTGGGCTATGAAAATTAAGGGTAAAAATTGACTTGGTTTTTTTTTTTTTTTTTTTTTTTTTTTTTTTTTTTTTTGGTATATGTTCACATTTTCCTAAAATACTAGAATTTATCTTGTCATTACTGATAAAAATAAAAGTCAGTAAGAACTCTGAGTACTTTGTAACTTGTGAATATTCACATTGCCTTTAGGACTCTGGCTGACATTGATGGTGATGGACAGTTGAAAGCTGAAGAGTTTATTCTGGCGATGCACCTCACTGACATGGCCAAAGCTGGACAGCCGCTGCCACTGACGTTGCCTCCTGAGCTCATCCCTCCATCTTTCAGGTCCGTGTCTACAGAGCCATGGTTTGCATCACTTAGGTGTTGTTTTTACGTTATTGGAGCCTGTGTCAGTTTAGAGGAGAGTTACAGATTTGTTCTATCCTTCAGTCTTCATACTTAATGAGTCACGCTGGGAAAAAGGGTTTTCACCATGCTATAAAAGAGGAAAAGTTTAATTGAAAAGATTAAGAAAAACTTGCCCACCAACAGCAGTGAGCTGCATCTGGATCTCTCTGATTAAAACCCAAGTACTTTGTGCATTGTGACTAAGGGCCATGCTGTGGTGCAAATATCCTTAATACTATATCTTAAATATGAACTTGTTTTAATTGATAGTAATCTGTATTTTTTAGTCTGAAAATTCTCAGACTTTGTGATGGCTCTTTGTTATTTGTTCTTCTTAGAGGGGGAAAGCAAATTGATTCTGTTAATGGAACTCTGCCTTCGTATCAGAAAACACAAGAAGAGGAGCCTCAGAAGAAACTGCCAGGTATTAATTTTAAACTTTCAATGAATTTATTTTAAAATCAAAATTAATTGTATTTTCTTTAAATTTTATTTTTGAAATATAAACAGATATTTAGAGTATTTATAGACTTAAAAATTATATGCTACATGAAAATAGTGAATGAGTGAGATTTGTGTGTGTGTGTGTATTATTGGGGATTGAACCCATAAACTTATGTAACATTACCAGCTCATTGGGATATTTTAAATTATTTATACATTTTAATGATGAGTAAAACTGAAAATAATGAAGGAAGAGGGGAGCATGTGTATATTTGGAAAATTAGTGTTTATTCCACATTAGGGAGAGGCAGATAAAGCTTTGTAATGAAATCTTTACCTTTGAAAAAAGTTTTAAATATTCATTAAAAGAATGCACACATGATTATTTTAAATTATTTAGAAGTTAGTGAAAAGACTGGAGTTATAGCTCAATAGTAAAATGTTTAGCCAGTACTAAGTTTGATCTCCAGCACTGCAAACCAAACCAAACAAAAAACACCTTCTTTAAAGTTAGTGACATGTAACAGGTGAAACACAACCGTGGTTATTTGAAGAAAGCACTGAGAAAAGGTAAGCCAGGATTTTTATTGGCTTGGATAGTCAGGATTTGAATAGAAGTCAGTGTAGAAAATTGTGGGTTCTTTTAAGTGAATACTTTTACAGGAAAGTAAATACTTTCCTAGTTACATTTGAGTATTGAAGTATCCGTAGGGGAAATAGCCAGAGAGCAAGAGCAGATGACATCTCAGATGACGACTAAGCAGAGTGTATTGAACAAGATGAGAGGCTCTGTAGGCTTGAGAGAAAGCGTAGTCTCTCTCTCCCTCTCTCCTTTCCTTCCTCCTTCCCTCCCTCCCTCCTCCATCTCCTTTTTAGTTACTTTTGAGGACAAACGGAAAGCCAACTATGAACGAGGAAACATGGAGCTGGAGAAGCGCCGCCAAGTGTTGATGGAGCAGCAGCAGAGGGAGGCTGAACGCAAAGCCCAGAAAGAAAAGGAAGAGTGGGAGCGGAAACAGCGAGAACTACAAGAGCAAGAATGGAAGAAGCAGCTGGAGTTGGAGAAACGTTTGGAGAAACAGAGAGAACTGGAGAGACAGCGGGAGGAAGAGAGGAGAAAGGAGATAGAAAGACGAGAGGTAATTTTCTAAATGAACACATGATGTTTAATAAGAATATGCTGACTTGTTGCTGTGCCTTTCCATCTAAATCATGTCACCGTTCTTTATCCCAAACAGAACTGCGTCCCCTTTCCCTTGATTAGGGAAAGAGGATCTCTGTATGTAAGGACAGTAGGGCTTTATGGCAGAGTTTTGGAAACCTGTATCATATGCAGGTGAGGCCCCAGAGGAGGAGGACTGATTGCACAGCTGAGCTAAGTGAGCAGCCACTGCTAATTGGACATCAGGAAGTCAGGAACAGATTACTGGCAGAAGGCAAGCTTAGAATTCAGAATCAAAGTGTGAAGAATTGAAGGCCCAGACTCGAAGTTTAGGGAGGTGAAGACACAAAAGTGAATCAAGAAGTCAGCCCAGAATTATACAGGGTTCCAAGAAACAGTGTTTTTAAGGGCCAGGAAGAGAACACAGTAAATTATAGTTTTTGAAAAATTGTAAATGAAATTGTTTCTCCTCTGATTCCAGAAGAATGACTATAACAAAAAGATGGTTCTGTGAAGCAACTGAAAAGTGATAAATAGAAGCTGACTCTGTGGCTCTCCTAAGGCCATTGAGAAACTACATTTTCTACCTATCCTAGGCACCGTGGCCCTCACTCCTAAATGCTGTCATCCCACAAGGTTTTGAATGATGCAGAGTTTTGTAAATTTAAACAGTAATTTGTTATTTTTAGGCAGCAAAACAGGAGCTAGAAAGACAACGCCGTTTAGAATGGGAAAGAATCCGTCGACAGGAGCTTCTCAATCAAAAGAATAGAGAACAAGAAGAAATTGTCAGGCTGAACTCTAAAAAGAAAAGTCTCCACCTTGAACTGGAAGCTGTGGTATGGCTAGAGTTTTTGTGAACTTTATCTGAACGATGCTGTCATTTCCTGTTGTGCTTGAATCAAAAAAGGGTTTGACTAAAGAGGAAAAAACAAACAACTAAGCTGCTTACCTAAATGATCTCTTACCATTTCCTTCAGCTTGAAAAACTAATTTTAAACTAATATTAGTCACTCTGCTTAACTGATTCTTATACATCAAATGTTAGAGGGTCAAGTTCTTTGAAATACAAGATGAAAAGATAAAACAGGCTAGATTCTCTTAAGCCTAGCCTTGCTTGAATGGTAGATTCTGCCTGGTATTAGGTATTAGGTATTAGATGCTTACCTAGGTATTAGGTTTAGATCTTATGCAGTGAAAGCCTAATTTTTGTTGTTGTTGTCTTGAATTGCATTGAAATTATTTTTAAAAGTAAAGCATCATAATAACTTTAGTCAGAAAGATGCTGTTTTATGGCTTTAAATTAATTTGTGTACATACCATGATTATTAATCATGTCACAGTGCTACAACAGAGGTCTAAAACCTTTAGCTTCTGTGTGCTATAGGGGTGTCTCAGAACCATCAGATTTTTGTATATATATATATATATATATATATATATA
>NW_022196912.1:27042983-27044140 GCF_008632895.1 Mastomys coucha
TTTTTTTAAATGGGAGAAGGTAGACTGATCAGGTGGTTCCACAGATGAGTGCTGGACCTGGAAAGCTGATGTTAGTCTCGAGGACCCATAGTGCAAGGGGAAAACTGGCTCCCACCAGTTGTTCTTTGACCTTCTTCTCAGACTGACTTTGAATTTATAAATGTAAAGTGAAACTTAACTAAATAAAAGTACTTTTTTCCTGAGGGGACCTGTCCTGTTAGCACCTCTTTATTGTATATATGTATACGATCTTTCGGTAGAATGGAAAACATCAACAGATCTCAGGCAGACTACAAGATGTCCGAATCAGAAAGCAAACACAGAAGACTGAGCTAGAAGTTTTGGATAAACAGTGTGACCTGGAAATTATGGAAATCAAACAACTTCAACAAGAACTTCAGGTAGGTCTTTTGCTGCTGTGTGGCCCATAACCACATGCAGTCATCAGCATTCCTTCCTGTAGACACTGTGCTTTTAGAATCGTAAGCCCCCGGGGTTCTGGCAGACCTATGATACAAAAGATTAGAAAGTCCATAGGCCTCTTAAACCTGGGCTGGGCATGAGCTGGGTTCTGCATAAACATGCACCGCATTGAACTTTAATGAAAATGTCTTTACATACTGTTTTTGTCCATTGCAGATGAAGGCACTAATACTGTCTGACAGGTTTACTCCACCTTAGAAGCAGTGTCTCTTCTATATGCTCTCATATGCCAAGTGGGCAAGGCAGGAACTAATCCCCATAGTGAGACAAAGTCCTCAAGGCTTAATCACTTCCTACAGCCTTACTTACCCCTTAACACTATAGCACTGGGAGTCATGTGTCAGTGCTGGAACTGTGGCAGGACATACGCACGGATTCTTACAATATCTTACATTGCAATAAAGCTTTTGCTATTAATTTTAGGAAATTTTGATTAGAATTACTCTTTTTGGAACTGTGGAACATTAAATGTTTTTCTCAGAGATCTGGTACTTATTTATTTGTAGAGTCTGGTTCAATTATTGGTCTTTGAAAAAAAGGATATTAGAAGTATTGTTCACCTGGAGAATTGTCTCACATAACTTCTTTTACTACAAAGATGGACATCAGTTTTTCTCTTGTCCCCGCAAAGTCATTTCTTTTTTTTTTCTTTCTTTTTTTTTTTTTTTTTTTTT
>NW_022196912.1:27044231-27050680 GCF_008632895.1 Mastomys coucha
CTTGAACTCAGAAATCCGCCTGTCTCTGCCTCCCAAGTGCTGGGATTAAAGGCATGCGCCACCACCGCTCGGCTCGCAAAGTCATTTCTTATGTGGTTTGAAATGCCTCCCTATTTCTCCCTGAGAGTTGAGTCCCTCTTTGATGTACATATTCGTTATGGAGTGCTGTGGCCTGTTTACATGTGCTGCCTAGTACATAAGCGCCCTTCTCAGTCCTTGACAACTGTCATCCAGTACAGTGCAGAAACTTTCCGTCTCTAGGCACTCATTATGAAGGCATTTTTGATGATCTTTAAATTTCAGCCAGCCATTCCTGTATTTGATTAAATATTTTCTTTTTATATCCTATATAATTCTATACAGCAACCATGTAGTGTTTCTATTCTGTGTAAAAGAGATTAAATCATGTTTTAAAGTTTTCAAAAAATTCTTGGAAATTATATTGGTTTTAATCAGATTCTAACTTTCTTTTGAAAAGGAATATCAAAATAAGCTTATCTATCTGGTACCTGAGAAGCAATTATTAAATGAAAGAATTAAAAACATGCAGCTCAGTAATACACCTGGTAAGACTCTACATTTTGTTTTATTTCTTTTGTAAACAATTTTTAATATATTATTATTTCTAAAATGGCATTATTCTCTTAAAATAATATTTTGCTCATAAGTTACGATTGTTAGGAACCTGAGGTCAGCTGGGCTGTTTAGCACAGTCCTTGTCAGCCTAGGCTAAAGAATAAGACCCTGTCTCAAAACCAGCAACAACAAAGATAGATTAAAACCTAAATGTAAGATATGTTTTAAAACTCTCCCAAAAGAGAACAGACAAAAGTACCATGACATCTTTTGCAAGAATTTTAATAAAATATTTTTATGAATTCTTTGAGAATTTCATACAAGGTATTCGGTTTATATTTACTCCCACTTCTCCCTCTAACTCCTCTCAGATCCACCCCTACACCCCATCTCACCTCCAACTCATGTCCTCTTGTTGGGCTTAGCAGGCTTTTTAAAATTTTTTTTATGTGATTGGGTGCTTTGTCTGCATATATGTCTGGGTACTAGACTTATGCAATGCCTGAAGTGGCCAGAAGACGGCATTGGATCTGCTGCAGTTGGGGTTACATACAGCTGTGAGCCACCATGGGGATGCTAGGAATTAAACCCCAGATGTCTGGAAGTGCAGCCAAAACTCTTAACCACTCAGCCATCACTTCAGCCATCACTTCAGCCCCATTAACAGTTTTTAAATCTCACAAAACATATAAAAGTAGAAATAATAAATTATCATAGAAATAAGACAGGGAATATGAAATAAATCATTTTATACCAAACTAAAAGGTTTCTGTACAACCAAGATGAAAAGTGACCCAGAGATTGAGAGAAAAATGTGTCAACCATATATCTGTTAGGAGTTTGATATCCAAAATATATAAAGAATATATGTGGGCCCCCTTCCCAATCTCCAGAATAAACAGAAAAGCCCTACATAGTCCAATTTAAAATTGAAAGAAGACTTAAATTAACATTTCTCCCTAAAGGGAAAAAGATCACTAGTATTTGAAAGGTGATCACTATTGCTAGTCACTGAATCATCCCCCATACCAGTTAGGATAGACGTTACAGAAACTTAAGGTACATGTTAGTGAGAGTAAAGGAAGATCTGGCACAGCACTGTGGGAAGGCACATCAGCACAGGTTATAGGGAGAGTAAGGCAGATCTTTACAGAAGGAAAAGTTCAACTATTGTATGGCTCACATCTGAGTGTGGATCTGAAAGAAGTAAACCACTGTCACAAAGGCATGTGCAATTCCATGCCCACTGTAACATCTGCTCAACAGGGTGGAGACAGATGTTCGCCAATAGGAAAGCAGGTAGAGGAAATCAATGTGTGTGCAAGTTGAGCACCAAAAAACAGAGTAGAACCCTGCTTACCATAGAAAGGGTTAGTTAATTTTAAATGGAACAGGCATAGTGTATGCTGCTATGGAAAAGGAACTAGATCTACATGTCCTATTTGATAAAATATATTATTAAATTTTAAAATAACTGAAGACTGGGTTTGTGGCTCTGTGATAGAGTACTCACCTTGCATGTGTGTGCAAAGCCCTGTTTCAATCTCTACTATCACCAATTTTTTTTAAAGATTTATTTATTATGTATATGAGTACACTGTACCTGTACAGATGGTTGTGAGCCTTCATGTAGTTGTTGGGAATTGTATTTAGGACCTCCACTGCCTTTTTGGGAATTGTATTTAGGACCTACACTGCTGGTTGGCCCCACTTGCTCTGGTCGGCCCCGCTCGCTTCGGCCCAAAGATCTACTTGTTATTACAAATAAGTACGCTGTAGCTGTCTTCAGACACACCAGAAGAGAGCATCAGATCTCATTACAGGTGGCTGTGAGCCACCATTTGGTTGCTGGGATTTGAACTCAGGACCTTCGGAAGAACAGTTAGTGCTCTTACCTGCCGAGCCATCTCTCCAGCCCCATCAGCAAAATTTAAATAAGTAAATAAATGTATGCATGTTACAGAACGCCATAGATGTTATGAGTCTGTTAAGTAAAAGTTGAATGAATATACATATATCTTAAGTATGTATTCATTCATTCATTCATTCATAACAAATGTTTAAAAGGAGAAGTTAGGGTTTCAGATGTAGGAGGACTTAGCTTTTTATTCCATTTGTTTAATTTTATTCAAATTCTATACTTGATTTTTGTACTCTAAAAATATAAAATTTTAGGTTATGAATTTAGATAGAAATTTTACTATTTCATTTTAATAAAAAATACTCTTATACCTAGTTTCTCTATCCTCCATCCTTGTATAATTTTTTTTAAAAAATCATGTACAGTGAAACCCTCTGTCTTTACCTCTTAAAATGTGTTATTAAGTAATCCTGTTATTAATGCTTACTGGGTCCTTGCTGTGAGTAGCTCTCTGTTCTTGAGATCATTATAAGTATGTACGAAGGTCCTTTAAGAGCACATCCTGGTAACTGAGCACTTACATACTTTAGGCCATGGATTTAGATTCACCTCACTTAATGAGCTAAATGGTAGCATGCCTTTTGTGTTTGGTCAAACACCTTTTCTGATGTGGAGTTTTTTAAGTTCTAATCTTTAGTACAGAACTAATATTTATATCCATTTCCTTTGAGGACCTTTACAAGGTATTATTTGGAAATAAAAGAATATTGTCTCTGTATTATATTACCTTTTGTATCTCTTTAGTTACATCATTTTGACCAGACAGGAAATGACATGAATATTTGCCAAATGTGAACTGACTTGATATTTTTATACCTCAGATTCAGGGATCAGTTTATTTCATAAAAAGTCATTAGAAAAGGAAGAATTATGCCAAAGACTCAAAGAACAATTAGATGCTCTTGAAAAAGAAACTGCATCTAAGCTTTCAGAAATGGATTCATTTAACAATCAACTAAAGGTATTTATCTCCTATTATCTTCATGCTTTATAGCTGCTTCTTGCTATAAGAGCTACATGTGTTACATTTTCATTACTGCTTATTACCACTTCAACTACTAGAATCATAGTATTGTTTTTGATGTTCTCTGAAGTTTAGTAAATATTGTGTCATGAGACAAATATTTTCCCCAGAGTTTCAAGGGTTTGATGACTGTATGCTCTTTTTATTGGCATCTGTGCATCTCAAAAACAGCTGCCATTGCCAGCACTTCAGAAGTAATGTCAGCTACACTCTAAAGTAGCAAACAGACTGGTCATGGTGCTGCACACTGTAAATCCTAGAAGTTGGGAGGCTGACACAAAAGGATCAGAATTCAAGGCATTCCTCAGCAGCCCAGAGTGTTTAAGGCCAACCGGACCACGTGAGAGCCTGTCTCAGGATGGTTGGAGGGGTGAACCGGGCATTTCCAAATCGCTCTGATAGTAGGTCTTCTAACACATTAAATTCTCTCTCTTTTTTTTTTGTTTGTCTCTTTGTTCTAATATAATTAACCTTTAAGAAATAATACAGTGCTTAGTGAAATCTAAAGTGAATCTGAGACCATAAATTTCATATGAAAAGTAAAGTTCATGATTCCTTGATTTACTGTTTGCCACTGCGGCAGAGCAGATGCCCAGGCGTACTGCACTGTTTTTTACAGGACGGTGGTAATTGGATACTGAAGCCATATGAATGAGAAAATGTTAGTTAGATTTTGAGGTTTCATTCAAATTTGGGAGTAGTCTCAGTTCACCCTTTGCTCATTATTCATAAAAGTTATCAGAGCATACAGTTTTATGTAGTAATTCTTTAAGAAAGCTATTTTCATGTTTTTTTATCCTGCTGACTTACTAGAGTAACATACGCAACAACTATGAAATAAACAGTATGATAAAAATAAAAAACATCATGGTGGCTTCAGTTGACATAAAATTGAGGTAAATAATGCTGATAATGTACTTTACACAAAAATATATTCTTTAGAAAAATTAAAACGTGATCATTGGTCAAACAAGCCAGCCCAGTTATCTTCCTTAGATTCTTTTTACAATCTGTACATAGTTTAATTGGCCTTTTGTCTGCCTTATCTTACAGTGTGGGAATATGGATGACTCTGTTCTTCAGTGCCTTTTGTCTCTGCTAAGCTGTCTCAACAACCTCTTCCTCTTACTTAAGGTTATTTTCTAATATCTAGCTTCCTTTTTTTAAGTTACTTTACTGTTTTCTTTTTTAAACTGGACTATTCTTTGCCTTTATCTGATTATCTTTGTTTGGAATAACGTATACAATAAAACCTTTTTTTCCTTCTGTTTCCTCTAATATGCTTCTGCTGTCTAAATGCCTGTTTGAGTCTAATGCCAGAAATTAGGAAAGCTGTCCACAGGTCCTCCTTCATGAACAATCCAGCTAGTTCCCTTACATTATCCCTGTGGATTGGGTTACCTAATGTGGTGTTGAGGAGAAAACCTAGGGAATCTGAAGAGTAAATCACCCATGTCCCTTAAAGCCATTACTTACGTTTCTACTTCCTTTAATCTGGGGTAGGGTCATGCCTTGTGTGTACCAGGCTGTGTCCTAATTTGAATGTAAGGAAAAATGTAAAAAATCAGTAATACAAGGTATCATTACTTGCCAGGCCTTGTATTTTGATGTACTTACACTTGAGATAAAAATTAGTATGTGTAAATCATATGTTTTGCTGTGTCCTTAAATACACAGACTATTCAAAATATTCAATGAAGTCCTCCTTTAATGTAGCTTAAAGACAGGTGATTGATATTAAATATTTGCCTACCCAACTACTCAGTGCTAAAATGAGTGCAATTGGCAGTTCCTTATATATCCCACAGTAATTATACCTCTACTCTTTCGAAAGATAGGGCAGACTGCAAAAGGTAGTAGCAGCAGGTTCCCAAATGTTAAAGCATGACTGATCAGGTTATCTGTTCTTAGAATTTTGCTACAGATCATATAGAGACTAAAGTGTGAGTTTCTTCATTGTAAAGTGTGTCAGTGCAGATTTGTGGACTGCACTCATCGTAGAATAATCTGATTCTTCCAGTTAGCATTGATGCTCTACAGGCCAGCAGACTACTCTGTCTTGCTTTACTTTCTTCCTTCTGCTTCCTGCCTTCTAGTTTTTCACTGCTTATTGATACTTTCATCAGAGGCAATTTTGAACACTACAGGGGTGTGAAATCTGTTAGTCAGTGGCTAGGAAATTGACTGGTTACACAAAGCAGGAAAAGAAGCCTATACAGTCATTGCTGTAAGGTGATACAGAGGGATCACTTAACAGTGCTGAAGACTTCCATTGACTCCTGCAGCAGGGTCCTCTGAGGACTCCTCTGGAAGTACCATCTCAGTTGCAGAGTAAGCAGAAGCTGGGTGCAGTGGGTCAGCAGTGGGTGGGAATGGAGACTGTTGACTGCTTCTGAGGCACTCTGATGAGAATAGAAGGCATGAGGCTGAGAGATGTTAAATGAAGGGACAGGGGATATGAGAGGAAGGATGGGGGCTGATTATACTAAGTATGATAATTATAGATCACAGGCCCTGCTTACATGTTCACCATGCAAAGTGCCTGTGTAACAAAACCAGATGAGGCACACCCACCTGAAATCCCACTCCTAGGGAGACTAGAAGTTAAGGGACCTTGTCTCAAAAAATAAAACGGATGCTATGTCTACCATACTCCAGGGCACAGGGCAGGCCCTATGCCTAAGAGTAAGTCAGCCAACACAAACCTGACTACATAGGGTTGTTTGTTTTCTTTGTTTTTAAAAGAGAAAGAGAATATGAACTTGGGTGGGTAGGGAGTTAGGGGAAGAGGATGAATATGATCACAACACATTGAAATTCTCAAAGAATAAATAAAAAACATTGAAAAATAGGATGGAATACATCTGATGTTAAACTCTGGTCTACATATATACATACATATATATATATACACATATATATATATAT
>NW_022196912.1:27050690-27052858 GCF_008632895.1 Mastomys coucha
TATATATACATGTGAACACACACACAAAAGAAAAAATTAAAGAAAGAAAAGAAAAAGGAGAAATCTGGAGCATAGATCAAGAAAGGAAGGAAGAAAGAAAGAAAGAAAGAAAGAAAGAGAGAAAGAAAGGAAGAGAAGTCTGGATCATAGATTAAAGAATTTTTTAAAAAAAGAATATTTTCACAGGCTGGAGGTATAGATCAAAGGGAGTTCTAATCCTAATTGAGGTTTTTAGGAAAAAGAATGTATGGGGGAATTAGGAAGTTTCAGGAAAAGAGAAAGAGAGAAAGAGAGAGAGAGAGAGAGAGAGAGAGAGAGAGAGAGAGATCAGCCTAAATTAGATGCCTTGGTGGGTGGGGGTGGATGAACACAAGCATGAGAGAAGAAAACAATGTGTTGAGCAATGTTAAATGTCTGTTTTATTCCAGGTCATGAGTTTAAATTGAAGACTACATGCCTAATTATATGATTTTCCTTCACTTATTTTCAGCTGCTTAGATACAAGCACAGACATGGCGAGTGAAATTGGTCCATGGCTTCATATAAGTTTGGGATTTTAGCAGACATTGGCTAAGAATGAAGGGAAGGGGAGTTACAGATCTTAACATGAGAATTGTGACAAAGATAAACTCTGAAATAGTAACTGGATGTGAAAGGATCATAGAGGAAGAGGTGCTGATGAAGAAAGGGAATGCTAAAGCCAACACAGTTGGGGTCTCAGTGAAGCTGAGAAACCCCTGAAGTGGCAAAGGCCCAGAACTTATTGTATGAAGAATAGGGTATTTTCCTAGTGGTTGTTTTATCTTTGATGTTAATAGAATTCAAGGCATACTAGTAGGAATGTTCCATTAAGAAGCACTTAAAAGGTCTGACCTCAGAATTAGGTCTTGATCAGATTATCAATTTAGAGGTCAAAGACATGAATAAATGAGACTCAGTGCCCAAGTGATCAGTAGGTAGGTGATAATAAAATAGCATACACACAAGCACAGACAAGGGTGGGGTGCTCTGTGAACCCACATGAGCTATACAAATACTTTTGCTGTTCTTATCAAAGAGTTGCACAAAATCTCTAAGTTATCTAGTGTGATTTAAAAAAAAAGAAAAAAACAACTTAACATTATTGACTCCAAGTAGTAACTGAGGAAGGGCTTTTCCATAGAAAGGAGATAGAATCAGCAACACCAGAATTGTTAGTGGTACCTTCCAGCTGGCAAGGGGGAATTTGTGTGTCAGGCATACATCTTCTCTCCAGTGGAGCTATAGTAGCAGGAAATGTGGATCTGAAGAGCTACTTTAGGCACAGGATAGGAACTTTGGTTTCTGAAGCAGAGCGTCTTACCCATGTTTATGCTGTGGACTTCTCTCTAGACCTCATCTCATATTTTAAATGAGGGGCTAGCAGTGTAACCCAGTGTTAGAGCACTTGCCTAGCAGCACTTAGCTCTAGGTCCGATCCCCAGCACCATCATATATATTCAAATATAGAAGTTCAAGTATATATAATTCTATATTTATGAAATAAATAAGATCTAGTGACAGATATACCATTTTCAAGTTAAGATATCAAGTAATCTATAACTACAAGAACATCTTCAGTTTCTATTTTTGAAAATGTCATAAATATGAATAATATTATGGTGGTTTATTGCTTACATTTGATATTGATGGAAACACTGGATTTCAGATAGCAGTTAGTGAAAATAAAAATCAGTTTTATTCCTAGCCACATTCATGGACTTCTGAATTCTCCTAAAAAGAATTTTAAAACTTTAAAAGTACATTGGCCCTTGGATTACAAACTGTTGCCTTAGAGTAAAGGCCAGGTGCTTTGGTGTGCTCATTTTCTTGTCTGCTTCTTTCTCTCAGTTATAGAGATTGAGATGAGGATTCCCCATTTGACTATGTATTTGTCTCCTTTAATGTTGCTTTCTTACAGATTTTGAGGCTATGCTGCAAGTATGAGTAGAGTTAAAACTGTTGTAGTTTACTGGTGGTAAACTGTCATGATGTCTCCTCTAGAGATGCTTCTTGCATTAAGGACTAGTTTTTCTGCCTATAATCCCAGCACTGGGAGACTAAGGCAGGAGGTCTGCAAGTTCTGGGACACTCTGAGCTATAAGTGACTTTGAGTACAGTTTGGGCCACATAGTAAGGCCCTGTCCAAA
>NW_022196912.1:27053007-27058630 GCF_008632895.1 Mastomys coucha
AAAAAAACAAAACAAAACCAAAACAAACAAAAAAAGTAGACTAGGAGACCTGGAGAGATAGGTCAATTGGCAAAGTACTGTCTGTGTGAATGTGCAAGCATGAAAACTTGAATTTAATCCCAATGTATCCACAGAGAAATCTTCACATGGTGACTTATGCTTATAAGTCCAGTGTAGGAAGTAATAGATACAGCATGGGAGGGAAGGCAGAGGCAGTGTTATCCTAACCAGGGCTTTCTGGCTAGCCAGCCTATCGTAATTGGTGAGCCAGAGGTCCCAGTAAGAGGTCCTGTCTTAAAAACAAGGTAGAGAGCCTGAGAAAAGATACTTAATGTTGACTTCTGGCCTACAAGCACATGTTAATACATATACACATAAGTATGCACGTGCACATGCACAGACTCTTTCAAGGATGTTTCCTGATATATTAGTCTAACTGTCCTGCTTTTCTTTTGTCCTGTTGGCATACAATATCTTTTCTACCTTATTTATAAACTGTTATATATTTCATTTATACTTTATCATTTAGTGACATAGTTATAGTTTATAATTTCAGTTTTATATTTAACTGGAGTAGTTAGTCTATTTAATATACTTACTGACAAATTTGGACTGTAAAATATTTTTTTCTTCTGGTATTTATTTGTCTCATCTATTTTGTTTCTTTTTCTTACCTTGTTCTTTTTTAGTGCATTATTTATTTGTTATTTTGTTTACAGTTTCATGCGCATATATTATATACTGAGCGTAGTCCCTGCACCTGTCTGCCTATTACAGTTTCATGCACATATATGATATACTTTGAGCATAGTCCCCCACCATTATACTTCTTGTACTTCCTAAAAAGTCTTTCTCCTCCTTGCATTTTTTAAAAGCCTACTTTAATTAGGATTCTGTCTGAGCATGGGTTGGAAGTTATTTAAGCTATGGCAGTTTAACATGGTTATACCCATCCATCCCCCAGCAACTATTAACTGTCTGTCTGTAGCTCCTTCAGGGAGGGACAGGACTGACTGTTGTTTGTGTTGTTACACCTTCCTTTATTTTTCTGGTTGTAAGTATCCTGGAGACTACAATTTGCATCCTTGATTTATTTAGTATCAATATGAATCTACTGATTTGTGTGTCTGTATATCATGTGCATGCCCAGTGCCTACAGAGGCCAGAAGAGGATGTCAGATCCTCTGAAAGTGGAGGTGCAGATGGTTGTGAACTGCTGAGTGGGTGCTGGGAATCCCACCCAGGTCTTCTGGATCAGCAGCTTTAACTGCTGAGCTATCTCTCTAGCCCTTTTTCTTAGTTCATTGACTTCTAGTATATATATACTGTTGTTGTTGTTAAATTCCAGCCATGCTTTTATATGAAAAAAATTACAGAAATAATTTGGATATTCCTTTGTGATTTGATAAAGTCATCTTCTTTCCAGAAGTGATTTTCTTTTGCTTTTGGCAAACAAAATGGAGCAAATCATCTTAATTCAATGGCTGAGTGAGCTGATTCAAAGCAGGACTGGTATATTTCTGTGGTGGTTTGAATGAGAATTGCTCTCATAGGTTCATATATCTAAATGTTTAGTCATTGGTTGGCAGAACTGTCTCGGAAGGATCAGGAGGTGTGGCCATATTGGAGGAGGTGTGTCTTTGAGTGGACTTTGAGGTTTCAAAAGCCTAGACCATCTCCTTTCTTCTCTCCTTTCTCCCCTCTCCTCACACTTGTAGATCAGATAGATGTATATTTTCAGCTACTGCTCCAGAATATATGTCTGCTTGTCTGATCCATGTTCCATACCACAATGGGATCCAAATGTAGCTCTCTGGAACCCAGAGCCCCTTACTTACTCCCTAATCCTGAAGGGTCCATGATAGATAGTCAAAATGTGCACTCCTAGGGGGAATTCTGTAGTGTGTGGTTTTGTTTTTGTTTTTGTTTTTAGTTTTTCATTATTTTTTATTGCATTATAATGAGAAAAGTTACATGATTTCAATTTATCTGAATTTGTTAACATTTAAAAACATTTTAAGTAAATAGAATTAAATCACATTCTTATTTTCCTTTTGTACCCCAACTCCTCCCAGAGACCCCCTTCAATACTTACAATATCTTTTTTGTCATATTCTTTAAAATTTATAAAATATTATAACAATAAAAATGAGTATTATAAAAGTTGTTTGATATAAAACAACAGTCAATTTAACAGTCTTTGTAGTGTGTGTTTTTATGGCTGCACCACTTTGAGCTTCGGACGAGTCCTTGGTACACGCTCGCCCAGAAGGTATCTTGGATCCACAAATGGAAAATACACATGCCACTTAATCTTAAAATGCCTGTTGGCTAACGCAGTGACTGGGCACTTCTAACCCTTCCCTTGCTACCCTAGGCTTGAAAACTCACATGGCTGGTTGGCTTTATCTCCTGCCATTACTGTGTATCCTTGAGTCCTTCTGATTCTCCCTGTGTCCTACCTGAGCAACTCTCAGTGTCCTGACCAACGTTCAACCATTGACCACTGGCATCTTTATTGATAGATCAAAACCCAGTTGGGGACATGAGCCTTCAGCCTCTGGACATGTAAATTCAAATCATTAGCACTAATGCCCAACATAATTCCAGCTTGTTTACCCCAGGCTTCCCAGAGTCAGATGCCCCACTCAGCTCCTTTGCCACTGCTTTCTCTCAGCTTCTCAGATGGCTGGATGCCCAGAAGGAGGAAGCACTGGGTGTTGGGTACATGTCACCTTTCTCTGCTTTCCTCTCTCCAGGATCCTACCATCCCTGGTGCCTTGACAGTGTCCCAGTACCTGTAAATGAGTATCTTTTATATCTTATTCATCTTCCTAGTTCTTAGCAGAACTTAAAACTATAAGAATTACTCAGCCTTTGCTGGGAAAGGTCTCAGTTATTAGACTTTTTGTCCTAAGTCAGCCATTGGAAGAAGGCCCATTTCAAGGACTCAAGACTTAAAATAAAACCTCCTTGGAAAGTTACTGCAGCTCAATCTTAAAGGATAAGTTGGAGGCTAATGTTACACAGATTAAGATCATACATTAATTTGGTTGTTCTTTATACTCCTCCAAAATGTAGAATTCTCTTTAGTCCTGGCTTCCACCACTAATCGCTAATATTCATTGAGAATCTAAGTATGAAGCCTACAATACTATAAGCACTTTACCTGGATTAATTCATTTTATCTGAACATCAACTCTGAGAGACACATTCAAATTAGAAAACTAAAACATTAGTGAGCTATACAAGTATAATTGACAGAACCTCATTCAGACTTTGTAGACTTCTCCTAGAGGTGTTCTTCTTAGCATTAAACCAGTGTACTCCACCCCACACCCTCTTCTGCTTCTCAGTAGAACTTAGAGACAAAAACAACAAAAGAAATCATGGAAGCTAAGAGCTGTGTGAGATGTAACCTGAACACAGCACTTGTTTACGTCCCAGACACTTGGACAGTCTGTCACCACACTACCCTTAGGCCAGGTACACAGCTCAGGCCGTTTACCTCTGGCTTAGCTTGGTTCTGGAAATATACAGGTTTTCCTGGTTTGGGCTTGGAGTTCTGTCACTAGGAGGGTGAAGGGACACCATACATTTAAAAAAAAAAAAAACTAAAATATATTCAAATATTTTCCAGCTCTCTCATTTACCGTTAAATTTCTTTTAATTACTTTAGGGTTTCTCCCTCCTTTCTTTTTTTTTCTTTTTCTGTTTTTGGTTTGTTGGTTGGTTGTTGTTAGTTTTCTCTTTCCTTCAGCCTCTTTTTCGTTCTTCCTTTCTTTCTGTCTTTCTTTTTTCTATTGTTAAGTATTCATAGATTCAAAATAGTGGCTATTGAAAGATAGCAAGGATGAGTGAGTGGGAGACTAGCTTCTGGGAAAGGCCATTCCTGCCACACCAAGTGATGGAATTGGAGACCAGGTCCCCAGCTCCTCATCCCCTACCTCCTTCTCTACTCTTTACCTCTGTGTTTTATGTTGACCTCATTCCTGCCAGTCCTGACTGGGTAGTAAGGGACTCAGATTTAGTTTATCTCAGTTTAATGAGCCAAAGTTCTCTTTACAATATCTAATCAATGTGTCTGTATCCTGGAAAAAAAAATCTGACCCAGCTTGGATCATATTTATGTTCTTTTGAACAGTCATTCTCAGCAGGGAAATGAAGTGTAGTGATTGCTCCTGAATGGAAAAGCAGGGAACCCTGAGACCTGCCAAACCATGTGTCAAAAGTCACTGCGTATGCTTGCGATCCCATTACTGAGAAGGTGGAGACAGATCCTGAGACTTGTTAGCCAGCCAGCCCGAAGTACTAGGCAAATTTCAGGCCAATGAGAGGTTCTATCTCAAAACGCAAGGAATTTGGTGCCTAAGAAATGACACCGAACTTTGACCTTGATCTCTGTCCTACACCACACACACACACACACACACACACACACACACACACACACACACTTACACTTATACATACACATCTACACATATACACTTCACAAAATTTTTCTTTAAATGTTATTACAAGCAGATTTTCCATACTTTAATGAATTGCATTTTCTATCAAAAGTAATACTTCAAACAATTGGTTTATTAAGTATTTTATGTTCTTTATATATGAACTGATGTGGAAATAGATATGTCTTAGTAGATACATGAAGTACTTACTGTATTTAAAACTTTTATATCATGTGAATAGGTTTTTTAAAAACTTTAAATCTATTATTATTATACTTGTCTTAGTAATTTGTTTTTTAATACAAATGCTATATTATTGAATATGATTAAAATATTTAAGGATTGACTTACTTGTATTTTATCCTTAGGAACTCAGAGAAAGCTATAATACACAGCAGTTAGCCCTTGAACAACTTCATAAAATCAAACGTGACAAATTGAAGGAAATCGAAAGGAAAAGATTAGAGCAAATTCAAAAAAAGAAACTAGAAGATGAGGCTGCAAGGTAATTAATATAACCTTGTATTGTACTATACTACTATTAAATGAATGTGTCATGAATGTATTGTAGTATATTACTACTGAAATTCTGCTCAGCAGTGGGAGTGTGTGTCTTTAATTCCAGCACTCGGGCAGAAGCAGGCAGATCACTGTGAGTTCCAGCACAGCCTGGTCTACTGAGTGAGTTCCAGGACAGCAAGAGCTATACAGAGAAAACTCTGTCCCAAACAAAACAAAATAAAATTCTAGCTTTTATCACACAGTGCTTTTTCTTATGAAAAATTTAAAGGGAATAAAAGTATTATTTTTAAATACTACTCAGATTTCAATTTTATAAATTCAAGTCTCCTTTTAGGCATTAAGTTTTCATTAACTAATTATATGGTCTATTAGTGAAAGATAAGGACATGGGAGTCAGAGTTGGATTAGGATTCTTAGTCTTCCCTTTACTATTGGAGGGACCCTAGCAAACAGACTATTTCTTTTTCTAAAGCCTGGTTTCTCTATTTAAAAAAACAGAGAATACAGTATTGTTTACCTCATAGGTAATTGTAGGCTTTAAATAAATACTGTAGCTGAAATCACGTGTATCTTGCACATTACATATACATAATGAACCTCATCAGTTCTCTGTCTCTCCAGTAAATCTGTCTGTTCCCTAGAAGATC
>NW_022196912.1:27058640-27062278 GCF_008632895.1 Mastomys coucha
ATTTCTCAGTGCTGCTAGCAATCATCTCCATTTAGAGCAGAGAGATGGCCGGGGACATATGAAGCACAGGCCTTATTCCTTTAGCAGCTGTGTGGGACTTGTGTGGGGCTTTTTGTTTTTGTCTTTTGTCAGTAAAATCCTTTGTTTCTCCAGTGCCATAAATTAGTATAGTTGGTAAATAAATATTAGTGAGCCAGTAATTCTCTTCCTTAGTAAGAAGCATATGAGTAACGTGTATGGGAGAGCTAACGGGCACTAGGGAGGTAAGAAGTACATTCCCACCTAGTGAGCCTCTGTCCTTAGTGGCCTGAGATGACCAATGCCAACACTTGTGGAGTGACAGCCTTGCATGTGATGTGGATCTGTTCCGGATCCTTCCTCCTCCTGGACTCCTCATTTATGTAGCCATGGGTTCAGACAGTTAAAGAGCCATGGTACACTGCATCCATGGCCTCCTAACCAGAGATACTAGAATAGTACAGGAGGGAGGGGCTCAGTCAGGAAATGACTTGCCTTGCAAGTATGATGGTCTAAGTTTGATCCCCATAGTCCTCCTAAAAATGTGGGGTTACATATTTCCAATTCACTGGCCAGCCAGTCTAGACTAATTGGTGAGTTCCAAGCCAATGAAAGACACTTGTTTAAAAGAGGTAGATAAGGTTTTTAAGGGTGACACCTAAAATTGTGTTCTGGCTCCTACCTGCACACATGTATGCATGAATACCTATACCCATAAATACATTAGCACACATATAGCCATCAGAGCACACATACATCGGCTTGAACACATACACACACACACACAGAAGTATGAACACACATATATATCATTTTTAAAAAGAATAATGCAGAAATAAAGACAGTGAAATTCTTCACTTGGCACTTACCTTGTGCCATTTACTGTTGCACAAAGGATCTATGCAGTGGTCACACAGTTCTTGGATAAGAACTTTCTGTGGATGCCTATGTCTCACAGTTTTTCTCAGGCTCAGAATTATTAGTAATACATATTTTCATTCTGTTCATCTTTCTACATTTTGTCTTCTGTAGTAAACCAAAGAAGTTAAAGAGAATGCAAGTAATGTACACCTTATCGGTCAAGAGCTTCGTGTTAGTACTGCAGCTTGATTTCTTGGCTATTGCCTAGGTGTGCTCCTTTTCTTCTTCTCAGCTACTAGCAATAGTTAGGTGTTCATAGTTCACACAAGCAGCTATTGGTAACAGTTAGGTGTTCATAGTTCACACAAGCAGCTGTTGGTAACAGTTAGGTGTTCATAGTTCACACAAGCAGCTATTGGTAACAGTTAGGTGTTCATAGTTCACACGAGCAGCTATTGGTAACAGTTAGGTGTTCATAGTTCACACGAGCAGCTATTGGTAACAGTTAGGTGTTCATAGTTCAGACCAGCAGCTATTGGCAATAGTTAGGTGTTCATAGTTCAGACGAGCAGCTATTGATAATAGTTAGGTGTTCATAGTTTAGACAAGGCAGCTATTGGCAATAGTTAGGTGTTCATAGTTTAGACAAGGCAGCTATTGATAATAGTTAGGTGTTCATAGTTTAGACAAGGCAGCTATTGGCAATAGTTAGGTGTTCATAGTTTAGACGAGGCAGCTATTGGTAACAGTTAAGAGTTCATAGCTCAGACGAGGCAGCACCTGCTCCTGGACTAGTTTTTGCTCACTAGCTTGCCTAAGATTACCCAAGAATCTAATTAATTTTCTGGAGTTGTTTATGATGCTGTAATAATCAAATCAAAGACACCAGGTCATCTTTTGCTTTGAATTCACACTATCCTATCTAGTCTCCATTTAGGGCATTAATTCACAGCTGTGGAGAGGAGAAAATGCTTCTAGAAAGATAACTTACTTTTTATATTGTCACCTCAGAAAAGTGTTCACATTTATTTAGACAATAGCACTTTCCTCCTCTTCTAGGGATGTTTCTTTAACATGACAGCTGAATATTATAACTAATGTGTATTCCAGTCATGTACACTCTTATGGCCTCATTCAGAGAAAGAGTTGCCACTTCTACATTTAGTCCCTTCTCTTAGCCTCAGCTCTAACAGAGTAGCAGAGATTGTGGCTGTGGATATCTCTGGGATTGCACAACACCATCAAAGTGGGAACCTTGGCTTATTTTTGAGGTCTCTATTCTTTAATTGCTGAAGAAATTTGAAAAATGTTGGTAATTAAAAGAGTGGAAGCCTCGTAAATTGCTTTAAACCGTGTAGTCCTGGTTTATGATTCTGGTACGTAGATCTCACTCAGAGTTGTGCAGAGCTTCTAGAGGAAGCAGCTGTGGTGGGATCCATCTGGCTCCAGTCTCTGCTACTCTGATAAAGCTGAGGCTTAGGGAATCAAAGCCACAGGCAGGACTCCTGAGGAGTCCAGGCAGTAAGAAGCCTCACACTTGCTCCACGCATCCCTTGCTTTTTATCTTGGGCTCAGAGGGAACCTGAGGTCAGTGGTGTTCTCTTTGTACTCTCCAGCTCACCTCAGTCTGAGTCTCTCTTTGGCTGTCTTTCCCCTTCCCCATCCCTCAGCCTCTCTCTTCTCCACCCATCATCATTTCCTTGCTAGTTCTCCAGCCAGCCAGAACCAGATCTTCCAGTATGCCTGTCAGTTTGTTTTGGTTTTGGTGTCCCACATATTAGGAAATTATGTAAACTCTTCATTTCTCTCATTTAAAGGAAAGCAAAGCAAGGAAAAGAAAACTTGTGGAGAGAAAGTATTAGAAAGGAAGAAGAGGAAAAACAAAAACGACTCCAGGAAGAAAAATCACAGGACAGAACTCAAGAAGAGGAACGAAAAGCTGAGGCAAAACAAAGTAAGGATGAAGGTAGACCTGCTAAGAGCAGGCAAAGTAAAAATAATAAACTGGAAGTCGCTCACCTCTAAGTTAGAAAACCTTTTAAATGAAATGTGTGTGAAAAGTGTTTACACATGTGGGAACTGACTGAGGGTAGAGTCCTCAACATAACACGACAGACAGGGTGGTTTCAGTGACTTACATAAAAGATTGCCTACCAGTGTAGCTGAGCCACTTATTTGACTGAAAGAATAATAAAATTTAAGTCTTTTTTCACATGGAACTTTTCTTAGCAGTCATGATTCCTTATACAGTTAGAGTCCATTCTAACATACTTCAGTAGTACATCTACTTTTAGATGAATAAACTTTGGATTCATGATAGTGATGCAGTGTGCTCATATTTTTTAACAAAATATTTTTAAACGTATCAAATTCAGTATGTTTATGAGTCCTTCTATTTTCCCCTCAGAACAAACAGGTATATCTACAGACATATCTTTACCCCGTCTTGTTTACTCACTAGTCTCCTGTGGCTTCCCTTGTGTACATTCTTTCTCCATTGCAGTCTCACCTCTTCTGATCTGACCATATCTCTCCCTGCTTAGGTGCCTTGCACCACATACAGTTTGGCCTGCCAACTCCCACCCTCCCTTAGATCCATGCACACACCTCAGTCTGTGGGGCATCACTTTGTTCAGCTGCCTCCACGTCACTGAAGATGAGCATTCATCTTTGCTTTGTATTGACTCCCTGAGTAGTCACAATCTCTGGGTCCTTAGAAGTCTAACTCAAGTAGTCACAATCTCTGGGTCCTTAGAAGT
>NW_022196912.1:27068456-27117514 GCF_008632895.1 Mastomys coucha
TAGTCACAATCTCTGGGTCCTTAGAAGTCTAACTCGAGTAGTCACCATCTCTGGGTCCTTAGAAGTCTAACTCGGGTAGTCACCATCTCTGGGTCCTTAGAAGTCTTACTCGGGTAGTCACAATCTCTGGGTCCTTAGAAGTCTAACTCGAGTAGTCACAATCTCTGGGTCCTTAGAAGTCTAACTCGAGCGGAAGTGTGTTATACTGTGTGGTACTTATTTTTTTTTGTTTTAGGTTTTAAGAGTTCGTTACAGTCATAATAAAGATGCATATACTCTAAAGTAACAAGTGATGGGAATTATCTTTTCTTCAGGTGAGACAGCTAGTGCTTTGGTGAATTATAGAGCATTGTACCCCTTTGAAGCAAGAAACCATGATGAGATGAGTTTTAATTCTGGGGATATAATTCAGGTAAGAAATGAAAGCCTTTCTGCCGATCACAAATCATTGTACCATGTTTTTTACAATGTTAACTTTGATTTTTATATATTTCTAAAAACATTTTTAAACATTATCTCACTTAGCCCTTGCAGCATCTCTCAGAGCTGTACAGGGCATTACTACCATAATATTACCCAAAAAGAAAACTTGCATGCAGACAAATTCTGTCAGCATTGCGGTGACAGAGTGCAGTGCAGGTATGTCAGCATTGCGGTGACAGAGTGCAGTGCAGGTATGTCAGCATTGCGGTGACAGAGTGCAGTGCAGGTATGTCTTTTGGTTCTGAGTTAGTGTTTTTTCCACTGTGCCATATCATCTCACCATATCATAAGAGATGGCACCACTTGTGATGTCCTAATAAATGAACAGTAGAATTTTGAAGGGCTGATTATTTTCTAGAAACTGTTTAAAATGTGAAGTTAAGTTCTTCAGTCCTGACTGAATTTGGGCCATTTGTTTTTTGGAACAAATGGTCTGTGCTGTATTATCATAACCCATGTGAAATACATGAATAAGAAAATACATAGAGAATCACACTGATGAAGGTATTATAATATACTGGGAAAGCACAAGCTTTAAAAGTCATCTGTTGGGATTTTAGTCCCCGAATGATATTAAGGTAATAATCAATTCGCCATTATTAAAAAAAAAAAGTTAAATATGCACCTTTTATGGCCCAGTCGTTCACTTTTAAATGTCAGAGATAGAAGGCTCATGTCCACGTGAACAAAAGTGTCCCTAGCATCCTTGTTTATAACACTTGAAACAATCTGGATGCCATCAGCAGGGAAAGCAAGAACAAATTATGATATGTCCAAATAACTCCAATAAAGGGGGGCGAAAGCCTTTCTGCTCATGAGTAAGCTAATCACAAACACTGTGCTATCCTTTCTATAATGTTAACTGCAATTTCTATATATTTCTAAAACTATTTTACACATAGGCGGCAAACAAAACAAGAAGAATATTACATAATTTTATCATATAAAATGCAAATTAATCTATAGTAACATAAAGTAGGCCAGTGTTTCCCAGAAGGTATGGTGAGGGGTAGGATAGAGAATTCGAGTGAAGCAAGAGGAGACTGGGGGTATCAGGTGCCTTATTATCAAAGGCATATAAATATACCAAAACATTAGGTTATCACTATGAAACTTATGTTAATTATATCTCAAAAAGCTGTTTTTAAAAACTGTGGAAGAAAGGACTCAGTAGAGGTGGAAGGAATGCAGAGTGTAAAGGATGGAGATGAATTAAAATCCAATAAATGGCATACATGCATGACAACACAATGACTAATGTGTATGTTAACTTTAAAAATGAATTTTAAAATTCTAATGGAATTTGTATAGTTTGATGAGAATGTTATATTGTTGCTAGAGCAGTAAGGCAGGAGTAGGGGGAGCACCCTCTTAGAAGCAGGGATGATGGGGCTGTGATGGGGGTTGCAGAGGGGAAGCCAGGAAGGGGGAGGATAGCATTTGAAATGTAAATAAATAAAATAACCAATTAAAAGAACATAGAGATGAGAAACAGTTGGCAAATTCATTTATTCATTGAAGTAAGCAGATGTATAGTGTGCTAGAAGGAGTAAATAAAGACTCACAGACAAGTAGAAGAGATACATGTAATACAGAAATGCTGACTGTGCCAGTATCAGAAGCAATGCATAGACATAAGTAATACAGCACAGTCATGTTGTTATAACAGTGTCTTTCTATAGGAGAACACCACCTTGGGTTGAAGAATTTAACCAAACCTGAGTGTGTGTAAAGACTGTAATAATTTATGTTATACAGAAAAAGGTGCTATTACTTACTGAAGATGGAGTTTTAAAAAAGAACTATTTTTATGATGAAGTCATCAGTTTCACTTAGATATAAATGAGAGATAAGAACAGCAGACCTTTGTTTCCAAGAGCATCAGTTTTTAATGGTAAGAATAATAGTTATCAAAGATGGTGTTGAAAGCAAAGAAGAAAGCTCCTGACCCTCCCAAAGCCCAAGTCAAAGCTAACCCCTTGAAAACCAAGAGGACAGTGCCAAAAGGAGTTCACAGCCACAAACAGAAGATCCTCGTGTCACCCATCTTCCAGTGCCCCAAGATTGTGCGGCTCTGGAGGCAGCCCAAACACCTTCAGAAGAGTGCACCCAGGAGAAACAAGCTTGACCACTATGCCATCATCAAATCCCCCAACCACCGAGTCCACCATGAAGAAGATAGAAGACAATAGCACACTTGTGCTCACTATGCATGCCAAGGCTAACAAGCATCTGATTAAACAGGCTGTAAAGAAATGTCAGGACATTAAGGTGACCAAAGCCAATACTCTGATAAGGCTTGACTGAGTGAAGAAGGGATATTTTCAGCTAGCACCTGATTATGGTGCTCTGGACATTGCCAACAACACTGGAATCGTCTAAACTGAGTCCAGCTGTCTAATTCTAAATATACATTTTTTTTCCGCCATTACAAAAGAAGAAAATGAATAGCAATCTGAGAGCTCCTAGGACCAGGGAGATGGGCTCAGTCTTGGTCTCAATCTTAGACTCAAGATGGATGTTCCCAGCTGATGTCTAAGTAAAGATACTGTGCAAGAGTTGGAAGTTTAAGTTTGTCCCTTTGGGAAAGTAGTCCATCCTGAGATTAGAGCTTTAGGATTCAGTATCCTGTAAGAGCACTGACCAAATTCTAGGAGCAGATGGGCCTGTTCAGGAAGTGTATAGCATGAGGCAAGGTAACCAACCATAAACATGGAGGTGCTGTCACTATTTAAGGCAGCAACCAGGAGGAGCAGGAGACATGGTGAGGTTGAGGGCTATTATACTAGAAGAAAAAGAAAAGTATCTAAGGGAAAAAAGAAATTTTTTTTTTTAACCACTTGAAAATAGTACCCAGAGGTTTTCCAGATCAGCTAAGTCCCACAAAAGTAACTAACTGTAGGATATTGAAAGTTTACAAAAAAGGAATGTAATCAGCAAAATACTGTATAAGTCAGATGTGAGGGGCTTATAAAGCTGTAACATAGATGTTAAGTATACTTGAATAAAATTATATAACAATATGGATAGAGTAAGAAAGGACAATGAAAGGGAGGTGCATCTTTATTTTTTTGTAACCAAAAGCCAGTAGATATTTTTTAAGGACTGAAATAAATCCAAGAACTAACACTATAAATAATATTTGAAGCTAGATATATGGTGACTCAGAGCTGTAATTGTCATAAGTGGATTGTCACAAGTTTAAGACCAACCAGGGCTTTGTAAGTTCTGTTAAAATATGTAGACATTGGGGCTGGCAAGATGGCTCAGAGGTTAAGAGCACTGACTGCTCTTCTGAAGGTCCTGAGTTCAAATCCCAGCAACCACATGGTGGCTCACAACCACCTGTAATGAGATCTGATGCCCTCTTCTGGTGTGTCTGAAGACAGCTACAGTGTACTTATGTATAATAATAAATAAATCTTTGGGCCTGAGCAAGCAGGGTTGACCGGAGTGAGCAGAGGTCCTAAACTCAATTCTCAACAACCACATGAAGGCTTACAACCATCTGTACAGCTACAGTGTACTCATATATACATAAAATAAATAAATCTTTAAAAAAAATGTAGACATGGAGTAGAGAACTATTTTTTTCTCTTGTAAACTGTATATAATGTTACTTTGGTTATAACTTATTTTCATATATTAACTTTGTGGGGTTTTTTGTTTCTTTGTTTTGAGACAATGTCTCACTATGTAACTCTGACTGTCCTAGAACTGACTATAGAACAGACTGGCCTCAAACTCACAAAGATCTACAGCCTCTGCCTCCTGAGTGCTGGGATTAAAGGTGCACAACCACCATGCCTGGCCACATATATTAACTTTGATAAAATTTAAAAAGATAATCTGTTCATGATGAGAAATAATAACCTAATAATTTGTAGGAAATGCCTTTTTATTTCAAATGGGATTAATTCTGAATCTGAGAATGCTGTAGTCTCTACTCTTGTAAATGTATAGATTTCTAAACTCTGAACTTTTTTCTTCTTCTTTCATAGGTTGATGAAAAAACTGTAGGAGAGCCTGGTTGGCTTTATGGTAGTTTTCAGGGAAAGTTTGGCTGGTTCCCGTGCAACTATGTAGAAAAAGTGCTGTTAAGTGAAAAAGCTCCATCTCCTAAGAAGGCCTTACTTCCTCCTACAGTGTCTCTCTCTGCTACCTCAACTTCTTCCCAGTGAGTCGGGAGGTAACAGTGGGTGCATGTAGCTCGTGTATAAATACAGATGCATAACTGGGTCAACCTGATTCTTGATCATTGTTTTATCTGGGCTCACACTTCCAACATTTTGATACTAAAATTTAGTGAGTGAACTTATAATGCATCAGTGTCTTATCTACAAATCATATTTAAACAGCATATAATAGACACGTGGGTAAGCTGGTAGTACTTCATTAGTTTCTGGATAACGAAGTATGTTTACATTAAAGTTTTACATTTGCAGACCACTTTGTTCAAATCAACCAGCACCAGTGACTGATTATCAAAATGTATCCTTCTCAAACCTTACTGTTAACACAACATGGCAGCAGAAGTCAGCTTTTACCCGCACTGTGTCCCCTGGATCTGTGTCCCCCATTCACGGACAGGTATGTCATCTGTACTCCTGTATGCTTTATTGTTCACTTTGCACTGGACTCTGTACAGAGACATCCATCTTTCCCCCATTAAGCAGAGCCTGTAGCATTCAGTTTCTGTTCTTGTTTATAAGTGATGTGCAACTGAAGCATGATTTCTAAGTATTTGTTAATAAATTCAGTCCCGTACACATTGGGCTGGGGAGGGGCATTATTTTTTCTTGGCTTGGAACCTTGGTACTTGGAATACATGGTTAGATACATTAATGCTACTAAAAACAAGTGGCAGACTTCATCACAGTAAAGCCAGAAATGTATTTTCCAGCATTTTATTATGTGCTAAAGATTCAAGACAAACATTTATTTAAAAAACTTTGTCATTAAGTAGTTTAAAACCTACTAAAGGAATTATATATGCATGTAACTGTGAAGGATGAGAAATATGATAAATACAATTGCAAAGTTCTGAGGGCATATGGAGGGGAGGGCCTCTTAGCTGATCTGTGAAATTAGAGTGTGCTATAGGAGGAGCAGGTATTTGCTTTGGGTCTTCAACAGAAACAAGGCTGCACCATACCCAGAAGTCCTCTAATGAAAGAGTAATGGGAGGAAGGTCACTGGTGTACCTGAGTTCGAGGTGTCTGCAGAAAGAGATTTGTTTGCATATGGCACAAGGTTGCCCAATGTTGAAGAAAAAGTGAAGTCAGGTTAGTCAAGGAATGGTGTGGGTGAATTCCACCAGAACTTAGGAGGCTCTGGTAGAAGGACTGGGATTTTGAAGACAGCTTTGGCTACATAAAGCATTTAAGGCTAGTCTGAACTACATAAGCAAGACACTGTCTCAATTAGTAAAATATCAACCAACAAATAACATTTTAAGGTAAACATTTAGAGAGAGGTCCAGAGTTATTAGTGAGGTAGTTACTACAGTACTAGACAGTCTGGCAGTAAGAAACCAAAAGAGGTTGTTGAGAGACACTGACACTTACAAAACGTTTACACTCATGAAACACTGTGGTGTTTACCACAGGTGTTTAGACAGTTAACAGCTAGTGGGTAAAGCGCCTGGTGTAGAAGTCCAACAACCTGCATTTCTATCTCTGGAACCCACATGAAAACTTGAAGCAATAACATGTACCTGTGGCTGTGGAAAGATGGGAGATGGAAACAAGAGTCAGCCAGGAGCTCATGGGCTGGCTGGGGTCTGCAGAATATGCAGCATAGCAACAAAAGCAAGAGAGACCTTGTCCCACACAAGCTGGAAAGGCAAGGATTGACTGCCAACGTTTTCTGAGCTCCATCCTCATGCTGTCTCTCTCTCTCTCTCTCTCTCTCTCTCTCTCTCTCTCTCTCTCTCTCTCTCTCTCTCTCTCTCTCTCTCTCTCTCTCTCTCTCTTTCTCTCTCTCTTTCTCTCTCTCTCTCTCTCTCTCGCGCGCTCTCTCTCTCTCTCACACACACACACACACACACACACACACACTCACAGTAATTTTAGCTGGGGCATGGTTGAGCACACCTTTCATCCCAGCACTCAGGAGACAAAGGAAGGTGGATTTCTGAGTTTGGGGCCAGCCTGGTCTACAGAGTAAGATACAGGACAGCCAGGGCTACACAGAGAAACCATGTCTCAAAAAACAAACTCACCAACGAACCAACCAACAAACAAGACCAGCAAAACAAACTAGCAATAATGTAAAGGGGAGATTGGCAGAAGGAAGAAGAAAGACTAGGCAAGATATAATATTGTTTTAACTGAGTAACAAGCGGTGGTGGTGAACCAGTTCCAGAGTAATGAAAACACATGGAAAGGAAGCTGGATTTAGAAGAATATTAAGAATTGACATAAAATAATCTGTTGAATGTGGATAGTAAAGAGGAAATTGAAGTTAAAATAGTTCTTCAGGGACTGATGGCTAGCAGTTTGGAGCAGTGTGCATTCCTGACACCTGGGAATCAGATGAGGCACTCATAGGACAGGCTGAGTTTCCTACAAATGCCTGGAATGCCAGGCTCCTGGGGTTAGCACACCTTCCAGCCTTTGCCTGTTCATAGGCACATAGACAAAAGACAGTCTTTTCAAAGTAGTTCTTCAGAGACCAGAGAGATGGTTCAGCAGCTAAGAGCATCTATTACTCCTTCCAGAGGAACTGCATCCTGTTCCCAACACCTGTCAGGGAGCTCACAACTTCCTGTGACTCCAACTGTAGCAAATCTGATACCTTGTAGGGATGGTACTCGCATTCACATTCTCTCTCTCTCTTTCTCTCTCTCTCCTTCTCTCTCTCTCCCTCTCTCTCTCTCTCTCTCCCTTTCCTTCTCTCCCTCTCCTTCTCTCTCTCCTCTTTCTCTCCTTCTCTCCTTTCTCTCTCTCTCCTCCTTCTCTCTCTTCTTCTCTCTCTCTCCCTCTCTCTCTCCCCCTCTCCTTCTCTCTCTCTCATTCTTTCTCTCTCCTTCTCTCCTTCTCTCTCTCTCTCTCTCTCTCACACACACACACACAAATACACACACAAATAAACAAATATGCTAAAATATTTTTAAAACAATAACCAGTTATTAGCATGAACAACTGAAAGAACCGTAACATAATTCATTTTCTGGTAGACAGCACAGGAAAAAAGTTTAAGCTTTAGAAATGATTATATTCAGGGACACTAAGATAACCCAATGGGAACATCTTGAATACAGAAGATAAAGTTACCCTGAAATTATAGAATTTAAAATCCATAGGCACGCTGGGCAGTGGTGGCGCAAGCCTTTAATCCCAGCACTTGGGAGGCAGAGGCAGGTGGATTTCTGAGTTTGAGGCCAGCCTGGTCTACAGAGTGAGTTCCAGGACAGCCAGGGCTATATAGAGAAACCCTGTCTCGAAAAAACAAACAAACAAAAAAATCAAAAATAACATCCATAGGCATAAATTAGGTTATCCAGGAAAGTCATACTAGAAACATAAAGAAACAGGCTTGACCAAAGGTGAGCCTACCACAGAGCTTCAGAAACAAAAGGATTTTAGTGATGTCTCCACTGGTCAGTGAAATACGGTCTTGGAAACCTTTGGCTTGATATTATTGTCAATAACCTCATCTAGAAAATGTTCAGTAGACTGACAGGACAGCACCTAAGTCAGAGGGATTGAGGGGTGACATCAGAAAGCAAGTTCATGCTCTCTAAAGAACTGAGATGTAGGACAAAGTGGTGAAGGATAGTGTGGGAGACATGCTGGGGAAGCAGGAGGCTGCAGGAGGGCTCGGTGTCACTGCTGGACAAGTGAGGATCAGTGATTACAGTGTGCATGAACAGCTGACCTGCGAAGAGAGGAGGAGGCCTGGTTGTTGTTAAGAGGAAACAACAAGGGAGATCCTGAGTGTGATCATCCCTACTGTAGTAACCAACAGCGGGTAGAAGCCATTGGAAGCTGGAGGAGAGGAAATAATTACAGTAATTCCTTTTTTCATTTCTTTGACGGATTCATGAATACTCCCTTGAGTATGCATTTCATCAGTGCCAGTAATGAAGTGACCTTAAGTGGTGGGATGCTCAGGAAGGCTACTCACATGGCTTGTGTCATTTTAAGTTCATAGGTTAGCCAAGTTGATATGCTCTCTTTTCATACTAGAAATTAGAAAAAATTATTTCTGTGGTCTCTTTTTAAGTTTTGGTGACTTTGTATCCTAGGGGCAGGCTGTAGAAAACCTGAAAGCTCAGGCCCTTTGTTCCTGGACGGCAAAGAAAGAGAACCACCTGAACTTCTCAAAGCATGATGTCATTACTGTCCTGGAGCAGCAGGAAAACTGGTGGTTTGGGGAGGTTCATGGAGAAAGAGGATGGTTCCCCAAGTCTTACGTCAAGATCATTCCTGGGAGTGAAGTAAAGCGCGGAGAGTAAGCACCTCCATGCACTTACACGAGCTGGATATGGGTATCCTCACCACATAAGCCAGAGGGTGGACAGGAATGTCGTGAAAAAAATCACTTCATGTTTGTATCTGTTTTAGGTCTTCCATTCTACATCATTTGTGATGTTTTCAAAATACTCAGATTTTAGATCTTTGTTTTCTTTTTACCACAATAGTCCTTACTTTTCATTTCACTCAAAGCATTTTTCCATTGTTCACTGAAATCTTTCAATATTTAATGGATTCTTTACTTAGGTCTTGCCCTTTCAAATTGGAGCAAATATTCCTATGCCTGGGCCTCCAAGGGTCTTTAAATATAACCTCCCTATTGTTCGTAGCAGTTCTTTATTTTACTGACTTTTTTGACCCATATTCCCCATTAAGTCACAAGCCCCTTGAAACTATAGTCTGTCTTCTGTGATCCATTTCTTCCATGTCTACTATAAAATTAATACATGGTAACTGCTGTCATCTTAAGGAATGAGGACAGGCAAGAATGAGTGAACAGGTGAATGAAATATAAATACACAAACCTTACAAATCTATCTAGACTAAGCCAGATGTCTTTAACACAGGCAAGTAAGTTCCACGGATGCTGTGGGTAAGTGCCCTGGTGTTTACATGGACGGGGGCCTGACACAGCGCAATCTAATGTGAGGATCCCTGCTTTGAGAATCAAGAAGCTCACATCCTAGGTCACTATCCTCACCAACTATTTCATCTTCAAGTTTCTCATTAGATGAAAAATTAAGCTCAGCAAACTGTAAGGCTCTTTAGTGCTGCATGGCCACTTACTAGTATTCAGTTCAGATGTGGAAGTAAGCTTCTGAGATTGACCTGGAATTTGGAAGGATGAAGTAGTAAAAGTCACAATACATACCTGGCATATGTGTGTGTGTGTGTATGTATGTATGTATGTATGTCATTTATCTGTAAGCCAAGCCAGTCTGTATATGCTTTAAAATGTGGTGGTTTATAATTAGACAGTTTTTAATCTAGGATAATTTTGTATCTAAGAATATTACTAGTGTTTGCATGAAAACAGTAGTTTAGTTGAGAAAGCACTTAATGCTGGTAACCCTCTTGTAGTCTTCAGTTCACCATTATTGAGCTTCTGTTCTTATGTGTGTATACATATTTCTCTATTTGATTTGGTAGGCCAGAAGCTTTGTATGCAGCTGTAAATAAGAAACCTACCTCCACAGCCTATCCAGTTGGAGAAGGTAAGTTTCTGGCAGTTTGCTTTAAATGGGAGTTTATTATTTGCTTATTTGAACATTTGTTGTTCTTTCTAATGTTTTTGATGTTTTTGAGATTATGAAAACAAATCTGCCCCTCTTTACTTCAGGGAACACCTGGCTGAAAACCCTCAGCATGTTTAGAGTTGGTAATACAGAGATGCAGCACAGGGGCTGGGACGATGGCTCATTGGTTAAGAGCACTTATTGATCTCGCAGAAGACCTGGGTTCCATTCCCAGCATTCATATTAAACTACTCAAATCTGCCTGCACCTACAGCTCTGGTGCCCTTTCTAGCCTCTGCAGACATCCCACACAAGTTGCATACACATCCCGATTCCCTGTACACACACACACACACACACACACACACACACACACACACACACACAACACACACACACACACACACACATACAAATAATCAGGTGTAATGGTGTATGCCTTTAATCCCAGCACTGACAAAAGATGAGGAAGGGCTTCTCATGGAAAAGATAATGAGCCAAGACAAGAGAGGAAGCGAGGTCAGCAGAGAGGCTGGCGCCTGCCGTGCCTGCTCTGCAGGCCAAGTGTGAGGGGATGAGTAAGTAGGAAGCAGGAAGGAGAGCTTGAGCAGACTTGGCTTACTGACATTTACTGAGACCCTGTAGTTACATTTAGTAGTATGAAATCAGCTAGGAGGAGTGACTCTGGGAGTGTGAACAAATGGGCTTCAGAGTATGTTTTTGACCATCTCTACTTATGATAAAAGATCAAATTCTATATTGACAAATATACATAAAAATAGGGAAAAAACAAAACAAAAAGACTTCAAAAATCCAGTTGCTCTTTCTTCAAAGTAATAGTAACCACAGGAATAAGAATCACAGAGAATATAAACCTAGAGAACTATCACATGAGGTCATCCAGTAACAAAGACTCATTTAGCATCTGCTTGGAGCCAAGCACTATGCTAGCAGCTGGGCCTTGTGCCAGAACTTGATGTTTCTATAACTGTGTATAAAACAAAGAACAAAGAATTTAGCACATTGGGGTATCTTTTATATCAGGTTTAGAAGATTGTTTTGACTCTTATCATTCCCATTAAGTGTCATTACATTATTTTTAGAGACACTATGGCTATAGTTTAGGATAATGTTTTGCTACCAAAAATGGTTGATAAAGCTGGCACACATGTAATCTCAGCATTGGGGAAGCAGTGAGTTCTAGGCCAACCAAAGCTAGCTGCATATTGGAACTCTTATCTCAAACAAAAGTAAAAGATTGGCTATTGCTATTCTTGTTGCCACAGAGCTGTCTGTCCCTGTAGCATAAGCAATAATCTTTCCTGTCTTTCACAGAATAATAGCAGTTGAAAAAATGTGAAGGACTTGTTGAAATTTGTTAGCCTTCACGGAGGCAGTTGTTAACTAATGGCTTCTATTCCATTTTCTACCTGAAGACCATGTTTGATCTGTGGTCTTAAAGTCTAAACCATTTGCTTTTCCTTGTTCCCTACAGAGTACATTGCACTTTATTCATACTCAAGTGTAGAGCCTGGGGATTTGACTTTCACTGAAGGTGAAGAAATACTTGTGACCCAGAAGGATGGAGAGTGGTGGACAGGAAGTATTGGAGAGAGAACTGGAATCTTCCCGTCCAACTATGTCAAACCAAAAGATCAAGAGGTAATGTTCTTTGCATTAAAACAAAAGCATTTCCTTGTAACCAGTCAAGATACATGCTAAGACAGAAATCTAGGAAACTGTTCGTAGTCACCCTGATCACATAGATTTATTTAGGGCCCCAGTAAGAAGACAAGGGGCACAGGATTTCATAGGTTAGATAGAGCAGAAGCCATAGATAGGACTGAGTGTGATCTTAACATTGGAAATAAATCCTGCAGCTATTTCCCTTGAAGTGACAAGTATACTTAATTCATTTTTGAGAAAATGTTTACCAAACACAAGTCTAAATATTTGTCTGTTCTTTAAAGTAAAAATATTCTATAAAGCCATTTAATCATGGAAATACTTTTCCTTAAGACAACTGTCTATGGTATATAATAGAAATGTTATAGGCATACTTCTGTTTAGCCACATGGGAGTAAAAAGAAAAGTACATTCGGCTGAATGTAATGGTACAGGCCCATAATCCTAGCACTTAGGAGACAGAATCAGAAAGATTATGAGTTCAACATCTTCCTCAGCTACAGAAAGTTCAAGGCTAGCCTGGGCTTCATGAGACCCTGTCTCAACTGAAAAACAGGTATATAGTCAAGATTAAGAGTTGGGGTTGGTTCATATTGTTGTTCGTACCCTCAGAGCTCCCAGGGACTAAACCACCAACCAAAAAGTACACATGGTGGGACTAATGGCTCCAGCAGCATGTGTATAGCAGAGAATGGCCTAGTTGGTCATCAGTGGGAGGAGAGGACCTTGGTCCTGTGAAGGTTCTATGCCCCAGTGTAGGGGAATGCCAGGGCCAGGAAGTGGGAGAGGATAGCTTGGTGAGCAGGGGGAGGGGGGCAGGAAACAGGGTTTGTTTTTTGTTTTTGTTTTTGTTTTTTGTTTTTGATTTTTTTTTTGGAGAGGTAACCAGGAGAGGAAATATCATTTGAAATGTAAATAAAGAAAATATCTAATAAAATAAAATATGTTTTTAAATGTTAACAACAACAACAAAAAAGAGTTGGGGTTGGAAGGATGGCTTGGTGGTTAAGAGCACTTGCTGCTCTTACAGAGGCCCCAGGTTCGGTCCGCAGCACCCACATGGTAATCCACAATCTCCTCTAACTACAGTTCCAGGGGACCTAACAGCCTCTTCTGCCCTCCAATGGCACTAGTCCTGCACTTGATGGCACATACATGCAGGCAAAACCTCTCATCCACATAAAATAAAACTAAAGCTTTTTTTTTTAATGTTAAGAGTTTCTGTCCAAGGACATTCTCAAGCAAAGCTGGCTTTGTTTATGATGAGTGCCCAATTATAATTTGTTTTGATGCTGCTAAGTCATTGGCACTTTGCCCACCATTGTGACTGTCGGCACAGTGAAAAGACATTGTTTTCATTCCACACACTCCTGAGTTCTCTAAGGACTACAGGGATCTGTGAACCCATGGTAGAGTAGAACCAGGCAGTTGGGCTTACACCTTCTTTTACTACTTAGAGGATAGATGACCTTTGCTTGTCAGTGCCTCAAATTCATTCTCTGTAAAATAGGGACAACTGTAATTATATAACAAGGTTATTATAAAACCAAATACTTGAGTGTCTATAACCATGTAGAACACACCTCTTCTATTTACTCACAAATGTTAGTCTTGACTTCAGACCTTCACTGTAGCTGTATTTACTAATAGAAAAGAGAATCTTCTTAATTCCTCCCTTTTTTATTCAAATTCCTAAAAATAACAAATATAGCCAGTTCAATTTATTCTTTGTTATTCTGCAGAACTGGAGATTGAACCCAGGGCCTCACAAATAGTAGGCAAACACTCAACCATTGAGCTACATTCTATCTACAGTTTCTCCTTTAAAGTCAAACACTCATAGGTGCTCCCCATGATATGAATTTCCTGTTAAATCAAAATCAGTCTTTTTAGGGAATATATAATAATAAATAGATAAACATTGCCTCCTATTCAGCAAGATCTACAGATGAGACAAGGTCCCTTATAGTAAACAAGAACAAAATTCATATTTGCCTTCATATATCCCCAACATATATGCTTTTATGTACTTAGCATTAATGCTAACCCCATTCATGAATAGGGTAGCCTGTGAGCTACCAAGTTAGACATCTGAGAGGAGGGAGCCTCAACTGAGAACATGCCTCAGTCAGATCAGCCTGTGGCAAGTCTGTTAGCCATTTTCTTGGTTATTAAGTATTAATGATTATTGGGAGGGCAGCCCATTGTGGGAGGTGTCAGCCCTGGGATAGGTGGCCATAGTATAGGAAAGTAGGTAGAGAGAGCCAGGAGAAATGTGCCAGCAAGCAGCACCTTCCTGGCCTCTCCTAAGTGCCTGCCCTGCTTGAATTTCTGCCCTGTCCTCCGTCAGTGATGGGCTCTTAGCTAGAAGTGTAAGAAGAAACAAACCCTTTCCTCCCCGAGTTGCTTTTGGTCATGGTGTTGTGTAACAGCACAGAAACCAAACTAAGATACTCCAGACGACCATGTTTAATATCAAGAAAGCTTCAAAATGTGAGCTCTGTTGTGTAAGTGCATGCCAACTTCAGCTATTTGCATATAAGATATGTGTTAGCAGACCAAATCTCTTTGCCACCTCTGGACTCTTCAGTTATTTGATTAATACAAAGTTTATTGTCATTTTGGTCTTCATTTAAAGAAACAAGATTTCCAAACATTAGAAATGTTTAATTCCTAATAAACCTGGACTGTCATTTTTGGTATAGACAAGGACTAAAAAGAACCAACCTATTTTTTTCCTTGTAGAATTTTGGGAGTGCTAGCAAACCTGGAGCATCAAACAAAAAGCCTGGTATGTCCACAGTAGCCTTGAATTCTGATGAGCATTCGCTCTGTTGTGATCTGGGATTTACAGTTCTGGTTTCTTCTCTTCAGAGATCGCTCAAGTAACTTCAGCGTATGCTGCTTCAGGGACTGAGCAACTCAGCCTTGCACCAGGACAGTTAATACTAATCTTAAAGAAAAACACAAGTGGGTGGTGGCAAGGAGAGCTACAGGTACTGTTCTTTTCCAGGTAAAAGTTCAGACTCATAAAAAGGACAAAGAGTCAGGGGTGGGGGTGGGGGTGGGGACAAAAAACGCCATCCCCAGTCATACTCATGTTTGGAGGTAATCAGTCAACACTTAAATCTACTGTGTTTCCTTCTGTCTTCTGCTTCATAGTTTATTGACCTATAAGCATTTTCCAGTTTATCACTTACTAGGCCATAGGTCATTTTCTTAAAGGAAAAGGAGCATAATGCCATCTCTGCCTGGGATACGCAGCTTGCCATGCCTCTCTAAAGGAAACAAAACAGGCCATGTGCTGAGAAAAGATTCCCGCCTCCGAGGCCTCAGGCTTTGGAAACAGCAGCTCAAAGGAAACAGTACAGACTTAAAATCTTTTTCCTGAAGGTGTTAACAGATAGTTGCCATGTGTATTTTTATAGAGAAAAGCTTTCTTCTCTCATATCTAATATTTCCTTCTTAGCAAATACACTTTAGGGTTAAAAGATGATAAGAGAAATAATAGCTGTGTTTTTATGTAAGTTTGCACATGTTGGAAATGCATTTAGTTCTCGCATTGTAGTCTTAGAAATCCTAAGGAACAGAGGTATACAGATTGGGTATATTCTTGACTAAGCCCCTCAGTTTCCACCTTCTGATTCACTTTGAACTAAGGCCATGGGAAATGTGACCCTCCAGAAATGCTTTTATAACTTCCTGATAACTAACAAGGCTCCAGGTGTACTTTCATTTACATACCCTTAAGAATAGACTTGGGCTTGCAAGGAGCTTCCAAAATGGAACTCGTGGTTCCCTCTCGAGCAGCATTACCTCTTCCTGATAAGAATTTATGACAACACAAGTTATTGCCACCCAGAGGAGCTGTGGGAGCCCTGGTGTCTGAAGTTGTTAGTGGGGGCTTTTTTCACATGGATATGGTTGATTGTTAATATGGTGAAGCCATTCCAGCCCTGTCATCAGGGTGAGCTGATAGGGCGTGACACAGAGCACCAGCCATAAGTCACATTGCCTAAGCCTTGCAGGTATACTAAGACACTTGCCAACAATGCTATACCAAAGATTTAGATTCCATCCAAGGAGCCAAGGGCAAAGGCTAGTTTATGTTGTCATTGGAAAGCCTAGGTCTTTAGGTTTTAAGTTGTAACTTAGTGGTTAGTTTTAATTGTTTCTTTTGCTAATTTTATAGGCCAGAGGGAAGAAACGACAGAAGGGATGGTTTCCTGCCAGCCACGTGAAGCTGCTGGGTCCGAGCAGCGAGAGAAGCATGCCTGCTTTTCATGCTGGTATGAAAGAGCCTTACCTTGTATTTTATCTTAGAAGACTGTGTTAAAGCACAGGATGTCTTAGATTAGCTGGCCCTTTGGAAGGCCTGGGAAACTTGCCTTTCCTTTCCTCTGCTTCAGAGTGGTGTACTACTGGGAACATCTTCCTGTAGAGTTCTGTTACCCCTTGAAATGTGAACCTGCTGCTTCCTCATATTAAAGTGAAGTGCGTCACTCAGATTTCTATCTAGAGTTGCTTAGGTTTGGGAGTGTTTTGTTTTGTGAGACAGACTGGGGAAGAAGATTGGGGGAAAGAGCATGTAAAGAAAAACTTTAGCGTAATTTTAAAATTTTAATAATAACTTAAGTTCCAGGCCAGGGTTGATCCTTGTAAGAAGACTTAATGTATTATTTTGCTGTTCTTTTGATAGTATGTCAAGTGATCGCTATGTATGACTATATAGCGAATAATGAAGATGAGCTCAATTTCTCCAAAGGACAGCTTATTAATGTTATGAACAAGGATGATCCTGACTGGTGGCAAGGAGAAATCAATGGGGTGACTGGTCTCTTTCCTTCAAACTATGTTAAGATGACAACAGACTCAGATCCAAGTCAACAGTGTGAGTAACATCAAATTACTTATCTCTCATCTGATATGAAACCTTTAATAAGCTATATTACTTGTGTTTCTATTCTGCATCAGATCTTAAGCTCATTACTCACAGTAGACTCAAATAATATTTCAGATAAGAAAAACCAAAAGATAAGAGTTTATAAGCTCAAAAGTTATACTGCTTTACCATGAATGTTTTCTGCTAGCTTCAGACATTAGTGCTAGTTTTTATCTTTATAAAAATGTGTGATTTTTTAGGCATGATGGTGTCTAAACTGCAGCTTCCCTTCATCACCAGCACCGCTTTACACTACCCAACATTCTTTATCAGCTAATAAAAAATAGCTGGTACTGTAATTTTCCTGTACTGTAGCGTATCCTTCTAGTGTATACAGGCCATTAGCTTTGGAATCTCATTTATTTTCTCTGTGTTTATATATCATCTAGTTTGGGAAAATTAAATAACACATTTTAAATGTTTGCAAAATTCCCGTTAGGTGATTCCTTAGAGATTATCCCATGCCACAAAACATTAGTGAATCATAGATCAGTTTCACAGTTGCACCTTATACATACAAAAGAGAAAGAGAAAGAGAGAGAGAAAAAAGAAAGGAAACCATTACTCTAGAGAAATCTACCTCAAGTTTAAAAGGCTCCTAGGAAAGTAACCTAACTAGAAGGACAGCTTTTTAAAAAGATGTATTGGTCTTACGTAGCCCAGCGTGGCCTCGCACGGGTTGTAGGCCTAAGAATGACTGAGTTCCTGACCCTCCTAGTTCCAGTTTCTGGTTCTGAATACCTAGATTATAGGCTTGCACTACCATGCTCAAGTCAAATTCTCTATGCGTGTCTCTCTGTCTCCTTCCTCCTCTTCCTCTTCTTTCTCCTCTTCCTCCCCCTTCTTGTCCTCTTCTTCTTCCTCCTCTCCCTCCTCCTCCATCCTTCTCTCCTCTTCCCTCCAGTAGTACTAGCGGTATTGGTGTGGTACTAGAGGTTGATTGACACAGAGCCTCATGCATGGTAGGCAGTTACTCACAACTGAGGCATGCTCCCAATTTCTAGTTCTTAAGCAGAATTTGAAGGTTTTGAGGTACACAAATTATACAGAAAGCATGAATTAGTTAGCCAAGGACACGTGACAAATTAACTTTTGGCAGGCCAGACATGGTACACCCCCTAGAGTCCTAGCATTCAGGGGGATCATAAGCCCAGATTAATCTAAAACTAGCCATTGTAGTTAGTTGCTGCTGTGTTAGTACAACTGTATAGTTTCATGTCCTCATTGAAATAATATTAGGAAATTATAGTATTTGCACAAATAAAAGGAAGGAAGTCTTTCATTTCTTATTGTTCTATACCATTTTAAAGAAATGAAGTTCTCATTTGCTTCAGTTAGACATTTATTCATTTCATAAATATTCTTTAAGTGTCCACCACATACTTACAGGCATTAGAATCTAAATATTCAGAGTCATGCCCTGCTCTAAAGTAGCTTTGGACATCAACTAAAAATAGTGAGTATTTATACAAAGGGAAAGATCCCTAAATCTATGTGGGAAAGAGGTCATGCTTTTGCAGAAGGCTTCTCAGAGTGCATTCACTGGGACCAAGAGGAGGAGTTACAGTGTGCTAGAAAGGTAAATGGAGATGAAAGGAGGTATTAGTTATTTTCTTGATCATTCTGCCTAGTTAGAGATAAGGAAATAGAATAGTCAAGGGGCTGAGTCAAACTTGAGTAGTTCCAAGGTGCTCTTTGTTATACAGTTCTTCTCTAGAGCTCATCCCTTGGTTGGGGCTAAGGTATACTGGGTTTAGTGGTTAGAGTCTATCTAAAAATGATAGTACTTTCCTAAATGAATGACAGAGGTTCATCACCCATCCTAGAATAAAAGAGCTCTCAGATCCTCTGAAAAGTTTGCTTTTCATAAAACAGCTGTTTAAATCACCTAGGAGACAGCAAAGTACCTGTTAATGCTTGCTCAAAACAGCTATTCTGAGCAACTAGACAGCTGTAAGTGCTTCTCAGGAGTGACCAGAGTTCCTGTATCAGTAGCTATGAAACTCACTAAACATAAGCTTCCATAGGCCTCTATCTTCCAAAAGGTATGCTCTAGAAAATGCTTTATGCTTATAGTCAGGAATTCATTTGAGAACATATTTAGCTACTCAGATATTTAGAAGTGAATCATTTACTAATTATAGTCTTTCTTTGAGGCATTAGTGTTGGTTAAATTGTAGATTGCCATTTGTGTTTCTCCAGCCCTTATAAACACTATTTTAATTTTAATATACAATTGGGACTTTTAAGGTTTAGGATTTTAGTGGTTCAAATGTATTCAGTTGATGTTGCATGTGACTATTAGTCACATTTTTCTCACCCACCTAATTTACATTATGTTCATTTTATTCCTCATTTTTCTTTTTTTAGGACCCAATGTTGTCTTCCAGTTGTGAAAGCACCCCAGAGACCCACTATCCAAGTTTGACTCTAGCGTGGAGGCAGGGCAGGTAGCCCTGGTCAAATATCTCCTACACAATTCGTTTACTTCGTTTGAATGTTAGAGCCACTTGTGATTATTTCTATGTGTCTTAATTTACAGTTAAAATTTATTTGTAACAATTTCAAGGATAGTGGGTCTTTGTGTGGCTTTCCCTGCTGTTCTCTCTGGCATCCTTTAGCATTTTTCTTCTTTTTTTAATTTGGCACTTGTAGGTCATTAGCATGCATATTCAGTTTGCCCTTACATGGTGGGAGTACAAACACACAAAGACCCACTATTTGCACAAACTGTTCTCTCTGGTTTGGAATGGTCTGCCATGCTTTTCCAATGCTCTTGCAAATTGTGTATTCATTACAGAATTCAGATGATGTTTGCTTATGCTCTGCTATTATATTTGATCTAATCCTAATCACGAGGGTCCATAATTGGCTCCATCTGTGATTTGCCCTCAAATAAGCACTGTCTGTTACTTTCTAATATGCCACTATGAGTACCAGTAGTTAGGTTTGGTTGAAGGCCAGGAACTGGAAATAGCCTTTTCTATATCTTCTTTGTAATCCGAGCAGGAGCAATAACATGGGGGAACCTTGCCTTGTCTCACAGAAGAGGAAGGCAGTGTGCTCTGAGCAGTGAATGTAGAGAAGTAAATGTTGAGTCCGTCTCAGCTGCCCAAGACGGAGCGCAGGCCTAGGGCGGTTATGGTCTTCGGTTCTCTAGGCTGTAGAGCTCCTAAGCTGCTCTAGGCTCCAGCACACAGTGCTTTATTGATGACATAAACATAGACTGTTTTCAAGAATGGGAAGCATCCATCACTGACTGAGGTGAGAAATCATCCCTATCTTAGAGCACTTATATCGACAATATATTCTAAAGTAGAATTTATGTTATCTCTGTAGTCAGGTGACTACTTACCCTGTATACAAAATAACACTTGTTGGCATTCATAATGCATTTAGTAAAATCTATAAGGAACCTTGAAGAGTTCGTAGCAAACCTGAAGCAGACATGTAGGACCCATAGTACAGGGAGAGCACATGAGAGCTGGCATTCCTCTGCCTGTGAGCCTTCATATAAGATTAGAGTATTGAAATTACTATCTACACTTTCCTGGTTAATATTTGTCTCCCACATTGGCTACTTTGGCATAGAATTTTACTTCGTCCTTTGAGTGTAAAGGACCCTAAACATAGTAGACATTATTATAAATTAATATGTGTGATAGCACTTAGCTGATATGAGTTTTAATATAGTATTAAACCATATTTGAAAAATCAATGAGCAGTTTATGCAATTTAAAATGTTTACAAATTGCTGTGCAATCTACTGTTTGTGAAATGTCAGATAAGTGTATATACAATCAGTCTTATTCCTCACAGAGTTCTTTGAAAGAGCAAAACATGCTTTTATACCTCTCACTTTAATTTAAAGGCATATTTTGTACAATATTTATGTTAATGTGCCTATATATAATGAATGAATTATTACAATTGTGCATTGCCTAAATCATGACTTGAGAAAAAAAAAACCAACAGTTTAGTTACAATTTTACAAAACCCAAATATCTGTACCAGAAAGGTTCACATTATTGAGGTTATTAGGAGATGTATGTGTGCTCCCTGGGGGTGGTGATTTCTGTTAAAGTCCTTAGACCACCTCCATTTTAGCATTTGCCATCATGACAGTATTTTATATAACATTCATAGGAAAGCAATAATTTCAATTTACAGATGGATAATTGCCTGCAGTCACTAAGACAGTGCAAAGACTGATTCCAAATTGACTTTTCCATAGTATATAGATTACCAGATCTTTTTTTTTTTTTTGTCTCACCAACATTCTGCCTTTATATACTTAAATTCCATGTGCGTGGACAGCTGCTTTATATACTGAGGTCAGAAATCCAGCACCACTAGTTAATGGCATTGTTTCATAAAGTACCTTTTTTCTTTATAATTTTTATTTGGGGCTTCTCTAGTATACTTATAAATTATTCCAAAAATATTTTTATAGGCCAAATCCCTTTACTTCGCCATCATGGAAAGTAGATTACTAGCCAAGTGTGGTGGTGCATGCCTTTAATCCCAGTACTCGGGAGGCAGAGACAAGCAGATCTCTGTGAGTTCGAGGCCAGCCTGGTCTACAAATAAGTCCAGGATAGCCAGAGCTCTGTTACACAGAGAAACCCTGTCTCAAAACAACAACAACAAAAGTAGATTATTGGAACTGGCATTCAGGTTAAACTCAGCATCTACAATCAATCTGAAAATATGTTCAACAGGTACCTGTGGAGTAAGCCACACACTGGCCCAACAATCAAATAAATGTCAGCATAGCAAGTCAACTCACCGTTAACTGCATACTAATCTGTATAGGTATTTCCTCATCTATCTGATAGGAGGCTGCAGGAAAGGAACTGAGTGACATGTTAGCATTTAAATTGTTCTTATAAGTGCATGCAGTGTTGCAATCCTTCATCCAGCCATGTATTTGCTCTCTTCCTGATTTAAAATAAGGCAGCTTTCTGTTGCTTAGGAGTTTATTGGAGACATGATTTAAACATTAGAACACAGTGGATCAACTTGAACTTGTAGGAAACACCAGTTTAAGAGCACCCTGTTTGACAGGCATCTCTAAAGCATGTGCTTGAATTCGATGAGTGTCACAGCAGTGAGGAAAGGCCATAGCCAAAGCTGTTATTTTAGAAAATTAAAAACTAAAAGTTAACCTTATTGATTATATACTGTCTCTGATTCTTTGAGTCATTTTGAAATAATGCAATACTTAAAACAGTAACTGTTTCAAAATACAGTATGATACTAGAGTTCAGAAGAAAGCAGTTAGGGCGGGGAGGAAAGGCAGGGAAAGAAATGCCAAGTCCAGGCCAAAGCTTTATTTGCCAAGTTTTCTTAGAATGAAATTTACCAAGTTATGAGTTCTTGTAAATAAGTAAGAGAAGACTGAGAACCTGGGCCTGAATGGCATTCTTAGATGCTGCTGTGATGCTACTGTCATGTAATAAACTATTAAACTGTTGCAAAGTGATGTATTTGCCTTAAATTTTTATTTTGTGTGTCTTGAAAACTATAGTATTAAAGGTATTAAGATTGTGCAAATGCTGGGCACGCTTGGCATGAAATAATCTGTTTTTATTTTTACACAATTGTAATATAACTATGCAAGTGTGTTTATTAAAAGAACACAAACTCCATTACTTGTATTGTGTATTTCTTTTGAAGCATCCTTTTGAGACTTACTTTAGCTGGGCAGTGGTGGTGCATGCCTTTAATCCCAGCACTTGGGAGGCAGAGGCAGGAGGATTTCTGAGTTCAAGGCCAGCCTGGTTTACAGAATGAGTTCCAGGACAGCCAGGCTTATACAGAGAAACCCTGTCTTGAAAAAGAAAAAGAAAAAAAAAACACTTACTTTAATTATTTAGATAATAAGTGTGATTAAATGTTTTTGGGACTTTTCTTTTCTCTTAATGTAATCTCAGGGCACAGACCAGTAGTCAAGATTTATATAATTTGAGATAATTATTCATATCTCAAAAGCAAAAGAGATTTTTATTTTGCTGTTGCTATGCTGTTGCATAAAAAAGATAACTATAATAAAAAAATAATAAGCAATATTTTATTTGCAGTTTTTTTCCACAAATTTTTTAAATATTGAAAGAAACTTAGAAGACATTTCAGTACAAAATAAGAGGCTAATAGAAGAACCTGCAGCAGTCCCTCATATGTGGGACCTCAGAGTTGAACCTTTACATTTGATAATCAAGTCAGTGTATAAAAATACAGATCCAAATGTAACCTAGCATAAACACCATCTTTCCCAGATCCTTTCTCTGCAAAGTAATCCAGTAATCCAGTGTTGAGGGTTTGTCTGCATGAGGCCAAGCTGCCGTGGTACTCAGATGCCTACGTGAGAGTGAGGACATGCTAGCGTGGCATGCCATGGAATGGGGGCAGATGCACATAATTTAAGTCCAAGCACTGTGGTAGATTTGTTTTTCCTGTGCATCAAGGAGAGCAGAGGAGGAGTCCCTAGATTGGTGAGGCAGACAAGACTTGCTGGATGCGGGCAGCAGCTGACAGACCATAAGTAGGAGGAAGCCTAGCTCAGAGCAGATGAAGGAATATTCTACACACACTAAAGTGCTGGGGTGGGCAGGAGGCATGATGAAAAGCATTCAGTACTGTGAAGGTGGAACGGTGAAGTCGCAGGAAAGTAGAGGCTCAGATGTAAGTGGGGGCAACAGTTCTCTAGCTTGGAATGACCTGGAAGCTCTAAAGTGCTAATGAGTCCTAGCTAGCATGGTCTGAAGTTTAGCTTGAGCATGGGGACAGTTTCCAAGTTTCCCAGATGATCCTGGTCTGCATAGAGGTGAAGAAAGTATGACAAAGCTCTGAGGGAAAGCTGGTAGGCCTTAGGCACTGATGCAACAGGAGGGAAGGTAGAGGGTTGGATTCCCAAATTTTATCATGAATGGCAGAGTGGGATAGAGCACCCGTACCATGTATGAAGCCAGAGGTGGGGAAGAAGGTGAGTTTGTTTTTGTTTTGTTTTTTACTACAGAGGACCTGTGCTATCCAGATACAATTGTGGAGCTATTTAGAAAGGTAGAATCCAGATGCACGGCATTAAATACACAGCAGCTGGAAATGGGCACCATTGTGCATACTAGTAGCTTTTGGGTAGTTGAGGCTTCTTAGGGGAAGGGTCATACCTGTGTGATCCTCAGCTGGGGTTGAGAAGTGGAAGGACCCAGGATAACATGCAGCAGGACTTGTAAGAGTGGAGAGTGCTGTAGAGCAACCATTTAGAAAACAAGCAGATCCTGCCTGTGTCAAAAGCAGAACTCCTTAGAGACTCTTCTAAGATCCATGAGCAAAATAACTCATTTCATTGTTACAGATGGGAGAATTAAAATGGGCTGAAGTCCCAATAAGGGATAAGTTGGCTTAGTGAGGCTGGCTTCTGGATTCATGCTATGAACCTCATATGTTTGTGTGCTAAAGCTACTGCCATCTTTATAATCATGAGGTCTGGAAGTACATATTGCTCATACCAGTAAAAGGAGAAGAAACACACAGAGAGGAGGCCAGGATGAAATAATACAGCAGGAGCCTGTGGTGCTAGCATCCAGAAGGAGAAGGCTGCCCATAATCACTGTCTTATTGAGATGTAATTCATTTACCCCTTTAAAATGGACAACTCAGTGGTTTTTTAGTGTATTATAGTCATGCAGCCATTGCTGTAATCAATTATAAAATGTTTTCATCACCTCAAAAGAACTTTAAATTATGATTCTCTTATGAAACCTCTAATCCACTTTATGTCTCCATTTGTTTGCCTGTTCTGGACATTCGTCTTCTGTGTTCTAATATATGTAGGGGTTTGTGATTGGCTTATTTCTCATTGCATCTAAGTTGTAGGATGTATCAGTGCATTATTCCATTTTATGGCCAGGTTGAAATTGTATTGCTTGGCTGTGCCATGTTTTGGGTTCCTTTGGAAAATACCAAAACACATGGTTTCCAGGTGTCGTAGTATGTTGTTGTGTAACAACCACACTGTTCCAAAGTGGCAGCACCGTGCATCCAGCCAGCCAGCAGTGAAGGCATCCCTGTTGCTTCTGTCTGTTGAGCATTTGCTGTTGTGTTGTGGCCTCTGGCCAAGCTAATGCGTATGCTGGTATTTTGTTTTAATACACATATCCCTGAAGATAGATGGTATACAGAATCCTTTTTTTAAGGAGGGAACTTGCTAAGTAGCTCCGGCTGGCCTTGAATTCAGAGATTCACTTGCCTCTGCTTCCCAATTGCCAGGATTAAAGGTGATCATCCTCCAGCAATGTTCATGCCTTCGCTTGCCACCTGCACATCTTTGGTGAAGTATTAAGACCTATGGCTCTTTAAGTCAGATGTTTTTATTTATTGTTGGGTTTGTCATATATGTTTGGTAACAATCCCATGTCAGATGAAGGTTTGTCTATTTTCTCACAGTCTATAACTTGTCTTTTTTTTCCTCTTGACCCTGTCTTTCATAAGACAAAAATTTAAATTTTAGTGAAGTCCAGCTTGTGAATTTCCTTGTGGAATATGCCTTTGTGTCATATTATAAGTTATCACTTAGCCTAAAGCCACGTAGATTTTTTTTCCTCTTATCTTCTGTGAGCTCTATATTTTGTGGCTCACATTTGGAACTTGAGTATGGTGCATTTTCAGTTAAGTTTAATGAGGAATAGGTCTAGCTAGAGCAGCACTTCTCAACCTGTGGGTCATAACCTCTTTGTGGGCCAAATGGCCCTTCCACAGGGGATACATATCAGATATCCTGAATATCAGACATTTACATTAAGATTCATAACAGTAGCAAGGTTACAGTTATGACATAGCAACAAAAATACTTTTATGGTTGGGGTCACCACAGCATGAGGAACTGTATTGAAGGGTTGCAGCATCAGGAAGACTGAGAACCATTGCTCTAGAGTCTTACATGCGTAGAAGTCATACATCCCAGAACTATCTATTAAGATTATTTTCTTTGTTATTGCCTGTGCTCCTGTATCAAAGATCAGTTGGATGTTGTCTGAGTCAATTTCTGTGTTTCCCTGGGTCTCGTTGGTCTCTCTGTCCTCTTGCTCAGACCACACTGTTTTGGTCCTCACAGTCCAGTGCTGGGTCTTTTTCCTTTTTTCACACTGTGGCAGCTATTCTGGATCTTTTGCCTCTCCATGTAAACTTCAGGATTAATTCTGAGTCATTTTTCTTTGTCTTAAACAAGAACAAGAAATTATGAGATGTTGTTACAAGAGAGACTTCAATTCACACTGTTGTCAAAAGGCAACAGTCACTCAGTGTCTCAAAGCAAGTGAAGAAGCAGAATGGCCCTGGGAGGCCACGCCTTGTCTGTCACTGAGGATGAAAGCCGCATTGCACATTTGGCATTAGGAAGCACTAGCTCACTGTACGACACATAGTAGTTCTAGAGAGAATAGCTAACATGTGTGAATATTTTTGTGTAGCACACAGTGAATCAGGCATTTGGGGTTGACAGATGGAAGCTCCGGTCCATCCTGACTCTGGAGTTCATGTTCCTAGACACCCTGTATTAGTCAGGGTTCTTTAGAGTCACAGAAGTTATGATAGTCTCTATGTAGTAAGGAATTTATTGCAGACTTACAGTCTGTAGTCCAACTCCCAACAATCCACTCCCAACAATGGTCGACAGCAGCTATGAATGGAAGTCCGAGGATCCAGCAGTTGCTCAGTCCCACAAGGCAAGCAATTGAAAAAGAGCGAGCTTTCCTTCTTCCATATATAGGTCTCCAGCAAAAGGTGTGCCCCAGGTTAAAGGTGTTACCACACCCTTAACCCCAGGTGACCCCGATTGAACGCGTAGATCTCCCAGTCCCAATCTTCTAGGATTCATAGCCACTATGCCACCACACCTCCAATCCTAGACGATCTTGAACTCATAGATCTCTCTATCTTAATCCTCTGGGATTCGTAGCCACTATACCTCAAGATCTCCATGCCAGGATTCAGGTCGGAACTTGTTATCTCTCAGCCTCCAGATTAGGGCCAGGTGAGCCCTCCAATTCTGGATTGCAGTTCATTTCAGATACAGTCAAGTTGACAGCCAGGAATAGCCACTACACACCCCATCTTCTTTTCCTTAACTAGAACCTGCTTTTCTTGCAAACCAGAAAAGTAGAACCATCACCAGTGAGGTGAGGTGAAGTGATGGAAGTCAGCTTTGGTTGAATCCAGCTTGGCCAAGTTACACTCAGAGCCCTGGAAAAGAAGCTACTGCTGGATCCGAGTGTCGCAGTCCATCAGCCATTGTGAAACTAGAGTCAGGAGATGCTAAATAATAGCTGTGTCCTGATCTCACAGTGTAGGGTGCTCTCCAGTTATGGAATCATGGACAGTAGAATATGAACTGTATGAATATTCGTGGGGGGAGAGGAGATGAGAGGTATGTAGGCAATTCAGTGACACCAAGGAAGAAGAGATTTATGAAGTCCCTCTGCCCCCGGACAATGCTGTTTGAGTGAGTCCTGATGCAAAGTATCTGTAACATTCTAATTGTTGCCAGGTGGAGGGTGTTCAAAGGATTGTGTGCCAGGTAGAGGGTGTGCAAAGGATTGTGTGCCAGGTAGAGGGTGTATAAAGGATTGTGTGCCAGGTAGAGGGTGTATAAAGGATTGTGTGCCAGGTAGAGGATGTGTAAAGGATTGTGTGACAGGTAGAGGGTGTGTAAAGGATTGTGTGACAGGTAGAGGGTGTGCAAAGGATTGTGTGACAGGTAGAGGGTGTGCAAAGGATTGTGTGACAGGTAGAGGGTGTATAAAGGATTGTGTGACAGGTAGAGGGTGTGCAAAGGATTGTGTGCCAGGTACAGGGTATGCAAAGGATTGTGTGCCAGGTACAGGGTGTGCAAAGGATTGTGTGCCAGGTACAGGGTGTGCAAAGGACCAATTATGTCACTAAGACACAAAAAGTTAAAGGAAAGAAAAGGTCGTGTTGATTTTGTTTGCAGTACTAGGGATGTTTGACATTCTGGATATTTATTCTAATTCATTCTTCCTCCAGAAATCAACTCAGAGTCAAACCAAATCAGGTGTATAGTCCACATCCGGCATCCCAGCACGTGTGGCATAGGCCCCACTCCATGTTGCTTTCCTTCCAGTGTAAGAGACCTGGTAACTCTGAAGTTCTGCTCACCAGCACAGATACGGGACTCCATCCTCTATGCAAGAGGCTTCAGAGTCGCCTTGGTCAGAGAAGGTCACGTAGGGTTAAGAGTCAGAACTTCTGGATTAGGAGCAAGGAAGGAACTGCCCCTCTTGTTCCATCCCTTGCGTACAGTCCAAATTCTGACGACCAAGTCAGTTAAGTCTGTGATTAAATAGGAGAAGTAGGAAGCACATGGATCCTAGCCTAAAGTAACTGCCAAGGACAGAGTGTGCACTTCAGTCGGTGTCCTGAAACGTGGGGAGGTGTGCAAGTATGAAGGACTTCAGCTCAGATTCCCTCGCACCACAGAAACTGGGAATCCAGGCACTTAGGGCAGACACAGGGATTCCCCCCAGAGCCATCTGGCTAACTAGTCTAAAATCTGCAGGCCCCCACTTCAGTAAATTGAGTGGAGAGTAATCAGGGATGATATCCGGCATCAGCCTCTGGCCTCCACACATTCTCACACATGCACACATACACGTGTACACATACATGTGAACATATATTCGCATACCACACATATATGCACACAAAGAGAGTTCTCTGTTGATCTTTATGATCTATGCACACAAAGATCTCCTATGATCTTTCACAGCAGATTAGGAAATAAAAATAGGGCTGGTGAGATGGCTCAGCGGGTAAGAGCACTGACTGCTCTTCCGAAGGTCCTGAGTTCGGATCCCAGCAACCACATGGTGGTTCACAACCACCCATAATGAGATCTGACACCCTCTTCTGGTGTGTCTAAAGACAGCTACAGTGTATTTACATATAACAAATAAATAAATAATAATAATAAAAAACAGGAAATAAAAATAAATCCAATAAAAGTATCAACAGGGTTGCTTTGGGGACATTCTAGAATACTACTATTATGTGGTAACTTTCTAGTGTTCTAAAATATTTCAATACAATTGCATTTAAATAAGCAACCTAAGACTTGATGTTCAATTTGGTAGACATCAGAAAGATACCGGAGCCCAAGTTGATGAATCATATGGCACATGATTTATCATGCACTTCTCCAGCACTTGGGAGGTAAGGCAGAATGATCAGAGTTCAAGGTCAGCCTAAACAGCAGATCTAACCTATGTCTAAAAAAAAAGAAGAGGAAGAGAACTTTTAAATCTCTTTGAAAAGGTTTGGGGTATACAGCTCAGCAGCAGAGCAGTTGCCTAGCATGCATGAAGGTGCAGGTTCGATCTCCAGCAACACAAGCAAATCAATAAAATGTTGTTAAAGAATTACTTAAATTTTCAGACATAGATATTTCCTTATCACTTTATGATAGAAGCATACTACTTGATATGTCATTTGTCCTTAATAAAATATTTACCAAGTAGGTTTAAAAATATATTGTCTTATAAAATAGCAGTTTCCTAGAGCCCTTATAAGACTTGGTTATGTATTAAGGCAGCCTGCAGAGAGTCGCACAGTTTAGTCTGCTGGATTTACTTTTAGGAGCTGTGTCTTCACAGAGCTTCCACACAGTGCAACCAACAGCCAGTATGCAATACTCAGGGTGTCTAGCAGGGCAAAGCACAGAGAACCCCATTGTTCTGTGACCTTGCTCTCCTGGGAATGGGCAAGGCCTTTCTGGTACTTACGGCCTAATCTGAGCACACAGGCAGTACAGACTGCCCTTTGTCCTCTGACTTTTGGGACCTTCCCAGATCTTTCTATCTCCCTCCAGAGCAGCTCTCTTTGATTCTTGTTTGCCCAGGGATTTAGAACAGTGGCTCACAGCCATTGAAGTGCGACAGTTTTCATTAACTATGATCCATAATTTGTTTCCACAGCTAGGAGCTTGTAGATCAGCTCACTCCAACTATCAAGTCTGGGAAATTTGATCTGTCATTTCTTCTCTATCCATTCTTCCTGTTCATCCATACCTAGAAGGAATTTTTTTATCACGTTTTTGTGATCAGTATTGTTGGTCAGGGTACATCCCATATTTTATCAATCCTTGAAGAAAGCCTACTAGAGTGTGCGAGACACTATGGATATAGCAGATTATAAAACTTACAGAAATACAGCCCTTTGCCAGGAGAGGGTGGAAAATGAACAAATGAGATTAACCATGTATGCTGCATTTCAGAATAGTAAAGCAGTGGGGAATGCTGGGTGGGGTGTTAATGGATGCTCAAAAATGTCTCCAAATTGGTAATGTGGGAAGCAAAGCCTTGAAGGGCACGGAGGATATCTGGGGAAAGGACCATTCTACGAGGAGGGGACCACGTACCTTTGGACCTGCCATAGGAGTGTGTCTGTGATGCTCAGAGAACAGGGTGGCAGCCAGTGTCCTAGAACAGAGGGAACAAGAGGGGGAAATGAGAACAGGGTGGTCAAGGAGATGGAGCAGTAGCTGGGATTCTTTGGGGCTGTTGTATAACTCTGGCTTTTGTATACAGCAAAAAAACCCCTTTAAAGGGTTTTATTCAAAGGAGAGACATGATCTGATGTGTTTTAACAGGATCGCTCTGCTCTATAAAGAGAGGGAAGGGAACAGAAAGAAGCAAGAGGGTCCACTAGGAACCTTCTCAGTGATCCAAGCAGAGGCTGGGTGGCAGTGGCTTGAATCCTGATGGTCGTGATGCTGTGGTGCAAACTAGTCAGATTCTGGGTGTGCTCTGACGTTAGAGCCAGTGAGTGGATTGAATGCGGAGGGTAAGATCCAGATATCTTAGCACGAGCTGGGGAGGAATGGAGGAATGGTACTGGCAATGAGTTAGGAAGTTAGGCTTTTAGTGTTCTGTTGATGAGGGAGATCCTGCATGGGCAAGAAAATGTACTTTCACACACACAGTATAAATGTGGGAGTGGCACTAATACAGAAGTAGAAGCTCACAGCTATCCATTAAACTGAGTACAGAGTCCCCAGTGAAGGAGCTAGAGAAAGGACCCAAGGAGCTGAAGGGTTTGCAGCCCCATAGGAGGACCAACAATATGAACTAACTAGTACCCTCAGAGCTCCCAGGGACTCAACCACCAACCAAGGAGCACACATGGTGAGACTAATGGCTCCAGCAGCATATGTAGCAGAGGACGGTCTAGTCGGTCACCAATGGGAGGAGAGGCCCTTGGTCCTGTGAAGGTTCTATGCCCCAGTGTAGGGGAATGCCAGGGCCAGGAAGCAGGAGAGAGTGAGTTAGTGAGTGGGGGTTGGGGGGGAACAGGGTTTTTTTTTTTTTTTTTTTTTTTTGGAGGGGAAACCGGGAAAGGAGATATCATATGACATGTAAATAAAGAAAATATCTAATAAAAAATAAATAAATAAATGTGGGAGTAGGCCAATACATCCTTAACCAGATCACTTGAGTCCACAGAGAGGAGACCCAAGGCCTGAAACAGAGGACACTCACCATGAGGAATCTGGATGGCTGAAGGGAGTGAGGAAGAGAGCCCTGGAAAGGCTGGGCAAGGATTTAGGACGGCTTGAGGAGAGGTGCTGACCCAGAGGAAAGAGGGGAGAGGGTGTAGCTTGGGGTGGGACTCTTGCCTTGGGTGGACCTCGGGGGGGTGGATCTCTAGAGAGTGATGAGTCAGTCAAATGAGTTCCTGCTGCTCACAGAATAACCCATCACTTTACATCCTGATTCTGCTCTCGCTCTACCTCCTCCCCTTTTCCTCTGAAAGAGTGGAGACACCCCCCCCAGGGTATACCCCCATCTTGGCACATCAAGACTGTGCAGGGCTAGACAGTTCTTCTCCCACTGAGGCCAGACAAGACAGCTGAGCTAGGGGAACAGATTCCACAGACAGGCAACAGCTTTAGGGATAGCTCCTGCTCTAGTTGTTCCAGATCCACATGAAGACCAAGCCTCACATCTGCTGCATATGTGTTGGGGGACCTAGGGCCAGCCTGTGCATGCTCTTTGGCTGGTGGTTCAGTCTCTGAGGGCCCCAAGGGTTAGTTGACTCTGTTGGTCTTTCTGTGGAGTTCCTATTCCCTTTGGGGGCACACAAACCTTCTTCCTTAAAAGTCTCCAAGCTCCATCCACTGTTTGACTGTGGGTCTCTGAGGCAGCTGATGGGTGGAGCCTCTCAGAGGACAGCTGTGCTAGGCTCCTGTCTGCACGCATAACAGTATCATTAGTAGTGTCAGGGATTCGTGCTTGCCCATGGGCTGGTTATTGCTTGGTCATTCCCTCAGTCTCTGCTCCATCCTCCATTCCCCCTCATCCCTTCATTGTTTTAGGATAAATTTTGGGTCAAAAGTTTTATGGTTGGATTAGTGTCCCTATCGCTCCACTGGGGGTTCCTGCCTGGCCTCTTCAGGTTCCATATCCCCACTGCTATGAATCTCTCTCCCCCCATCCCCTCTCTCTCAAGATTTATGTATTTACTATGTATACAGTGTTCTGCCTACATGTATTCCTGCACAGCAGAAGAGGGCACCAGATCTTATTATACATGATTATGATGATTCCCATGTGGCTGCTGGGAATTGAACTCAGGACCTCTAGAACAGCCAGTGCTCTTAACCTCCAGCCCAGGAAGCTGCCTTTCTTTAAGCAAGAAACATTTGGGACCAGTGAGGTGGCTCTGCATGTAAAGGCACAGCGTAATCCTGACATGAGCCCAAAGGAAGGAAAAAAACCAAATCCATAATGTTGTCCTCAGTCCTCCATGCACCATGGCACATATGTCCATACACAAACATCATGCATGTGCATAAACACAATTACAGTTAAAAAATGTCTGAAGGGCTGGTGTGGTGGTTTGTATGTATTTGGCCCAGGAAGTGGCACTATTAGGAATTGTAGCCTTGTTGGAGTAGGTGTGGCCTTGTTGGAGGAAGTTGTTGCTATGGTTGTGGGCTTTAAGATCCTCATCCTCGCTGCTTGGAAGACAGTCTTCTTCTAGCAGCCTTCAGATGAAGATGTAGACCTCTCAGCTCCTCCTGCACCATGCCATGCATGCTGCCATGTTCCTGCCTTGATGATAATGAACTGAACCTCTGAACCTGTAAGCCAGCCCCAATTAAATGTTGTCCTTATAAGGCAGGTGCCTTGGTCCTGGTGTCTGTTCATAGCAGTAAAACTGTAACTAAGACAACTGGTGAGATGGCTCGGTGATAATGCACTTGCCACACAAGCTGGACAAGCTGAGTTGGATCCCTGGAGCCACATAAAGGCGGAAGGGAGGGAACAACCTCCCCAGAGTTGTCCTCTGCCCACAGACATGCCATGGTGTCCTCTGCCCACAGACTTGCCATGGTGTACACACACTACACAGAAAGTTGATAAATCGAAGGTTTTCACTTATTTTCATTGTGTGGATGTGGAGGAGTACGTTCCTGTAAAGTGCAGGTGCCTGTGGAGACCAGAGGAGAGCATTAGGTCCCCTGAGGTTACAGGCAGCTGTGAGCAGCCTGCAGTGGGTGCTGGGAACCCAGCACAGGTCCTTTGCAAGTGCCCTTGGTCCCTGAGCCGTCTCTAGCCTCTTAACTAATTTTAAAAAGAAACACTTGAAAGTAGTGTTAAATTTATACATTTCTGCTATGTTTGGTAAACATTTTCCCATAGATATCGGTATTTGTTGTTTTCTAATGTGTGCTCATCTGTCAAGCTTATTAACTGTTTAAACTACTCATCTTGATAATTTTCATTGAAAAGTATCAGCTTCACTATAGATTATAGTTTCTTTTTCTTTTTTTTTAAGGAGGCATATTTATTTTCAGAAACATTCCAACTTTTTATGTTATACATTGAGGCTTGTCTGTTGGTTTCAGATAAGCTCAGTATCGTTGTCTCGCCCCTGTGCTTGCTGCAGCATCTCATGCAGATCCTTTGGGACTTGTTTTATTTTATTTTGTTGGTTTATTTGGTGTATTCTAGTTTTTCAGGATATAGTTTTACAGTTTCACTCTAGCCTAAAATTCACTATGTAGCCCAGGCTGGCCTCTAGTTCATCTCAGTGTCCCTGCCCTAGGCTTCTGAAAGCTAGATTACAGCCATGAGCTGCCACACCCAGCCTGGTGATTATTCTTTAGATATTAATGATGCTGTCCGTAACATACAGCGATAACAGTTAACACTAAGTTAACGCACAGCCACACACACACACAATTGCACACACACACACACACACACACACACACATCTATAGGTAGCACACATATTGAGAGAAGATATCTCAAAAAATAAGGTGGAGAACAGTAGAAAAAGATACCTGACTTTGACCTCTGGCTCCACACTGAGGTACATGTGTCCCCACATGTATACACACATTAACACACACACATACTCAGAAATGCATGTTTGAAAAAAGTAAAGGCAGATAGATGTTGTCATGGGAACCACATTAATGGATAAAATATCAAAATAAACACATCTAAGTTATCACCAGATAGGAACCAATTTTTATGCTAAATCCTCAGTTTCATAATTCTTAAAATCCAAGTTTTGATGATGTTTAATCCCAATGTTCCCATTATTTTCCCAGCAGCAACAGAGAGTCCCTCTTTTTGGTAAAAGGAATTATACCCTGTCACCTTCAGTCCCCTGCCAGACCCGGCAGAAGGGAGCATAGGAAGAGCAGCCTACAGGCTCTGTACAACCCAGATTGAAGCCAGGAAGGTGCCTCTGTAAAACCCTGCTGGTAAAATTGCCCCCTCCCCTCCCCATCTCTCTCTGCACTGCTCTCTTAAGTAGCTTCCCTTTCCTTTCTCTTCTCAAGAAGAGATGTGTGTTCGGTCACATCTTTCTCTGATTCATCACTTTGTCTGTCACTCAATTAGACATCACTTTCAAACATGAGTGCTTTCTTCTACAAAGTGACTTTACCTTCATTGTTTGAGTTTAAAGATGTGTGCTAAGGATGTATCTGTATTCCAGCCAGAAGATTAACATGTGTCCTACAGCTGAGCCATAACACAACTAGAAACAGCCTTTTTCAGTAGATAACACAACCACAGAGTTCACAGTGTGATCAAATAGCCTGTAACAAGAGCTAGTTTGTATGACATATTAAAATACAGACTCAGGGACCAACAGTGTAGCTCCATGGCAGAACACATGCTGCCGCCACCCACAACTGCCACCATTACAGACACAAACCAGTAACAAAGAGCCATAGAAAAGCAAGTCTGGTATCAGTGGGACCAAGGATGGGAAATGATTTTTTCCCCACAGTGGTATCCCTCAAGCATCACCATGCAGGATTCTCTATGTGACAAGCAGACTGTGAATGAGGAAGGCAGGCAGAATTCAGCAGAGCTGAGGGAAGAGCGTGTGCCCTGTAGGAAGCCCTGAGTGGAGTGCCAGGGATCGGGGTACAGGCTGGGGTGGTGGGCAAGGCAGTCAGTGAAGAGGCTGGGAAGCAGCTGGAGCTGCACGTGGAGACCCTGGCGTCGTGCTGCTGACTGACATCTTCATTCTGCAATCAGTGGAAGCCATTTAACATTTTCTGAGGAAAGGAACATAAGTGATACAGGGGCTAGCTAGAACTGTTAAACAGAAATATATATATATATATGTGTGTGTGTGTATGTGTGTGTATATGTGTATATATATATGTATATATATATACATATATATATAATTCCAAGTGTTTAATCCAGTATATTATTCCAATATACAACAAGTTTGGTTTCTCAGTTGGCTGGATGGGATGTTTGTCTAAGTTGTTTTAAGACTCTTACTATGTAACCCAGGCTGTCCTCTAAGTCCAAATCCTCCTGCCTCAGTCTTCCGAGTGTTGGAATCACAGTTTGAATTCCACCGGCATCTGGCCAGGACTGATGGAATAGTTTACATTTCATATTTAAATATATCTTCAAAACCCAGTGTGTGGTTTACATCTGCGGCACATCTGTATTGGACAGGTTACATTGGAAGGGTTCAGTCACATGCCTCTTCAATGAATATAGGGACAGTCAGGTTGAAGATGACAAAGTGTGAATATCCACTCCCTGAGAACCCAAACCCTCAGTTCATCCAAAGATCTCTCTCTTTCCCTCTCTTGTTGGGAACATTTTGGTAACTCTGAATCCTTCGAATTGACATATCTGCAGAGCAGGGCTTCTCAGAGTCAAACAGGCTAATGTGCACTGTGCCCATGAAGAGCAAGAATAAAGCTACCCCTGCAATGTGGCCGGATTCCTGTGACCTTACAGGACAGGAATGCTGTATCCTATTTTGGCATTTGTTGGTTTGGAAGAAACAGAGAGCTTGGCAGCAGGCAGAGGGAGACACTCAGAAGGAGGCACCAGGAAGAGGAACAGGAACATCACAAAGGCTGAGAAGAGACAACATCAAGACTCTGAAGGGGCGGCACTTCCGAGGTATCAGTGCAGGGGCAGCAGAGGAGGCTATGAGCCAGAAGAGGGCTCTGAACCCAGCAGTGCTGGGCTCCTCACCCTCCTGAATGTGCTGTCAGCAGAGTGCTGTGGAGTCACAAGTGCAGACCTCCTGTGACTTCTGCAATAGCACAAAAAAGAGGGATAATGGAGCGGGAACTGGGTTGGGGGATGCATGCTGTTGTGCTTCTCTAGACTAATGAAGGACAGCTAACTCTGCTTATGGCCTAAAATGATGCTGTGGAACTGAATATGGGGGGCTGAAGGGAGCACCATGGAAGAGAAGACCAGTTAACGGTGCTGGCTCTGGAAAGAAACAGGAAGGAGTCTAGCTGGGCAGTGGGGGCACATGCCTTTAATCTCAGAACTTGGGAGGCAGAGACAGACGGATTTCTGAGTTCGAGGCCAGCCTGGTCTACAGAGTGACAGCCAGGGCAACACAGAGAAACCCTGTCTCAAAAAAAGAAATAAAGAGGGGGTGGGGAGAAAGAAAGAAAGAAAGAAAGAAAGAAAGAAAGAAAGAGAGAGAGAGAGAGAGGGGGGGGAGGGAGGGAGGGAGGGAGGGAGGAAGGAAGGAAGGAAGGAAGGAAGGAAGGAAGGAAGGAAGGAAGAAGCAAACAAACAAACGAAGGAAGGAAGAAAGGAAGGAAGGAAGAAAAGAGAAAAGAGGAGTGTAGTACCCTGACCAGAAAGGAAATGAAGGTAAAGGGCAGAAGGACTAAAGGACACTGCCTTATTTCCCCCTGCCATCATAGTAAAAACTCCTGAAGTGAAGGGTTGGAACCTGAACCAAAGATAGAAATCTAAGGGCCATTGGAATGAAATGCAAAGGGTCAGTGTGGCATGGTGCCAAGTTGACCCCATACTCATCCTGACAAAGCAGATGTTATGTGCATCCTAGCTGAACATGGAAACTACTTGAGGCTCTAAGCGGTCCTTCCAGATAGGCCAGTGGGTGCATTGTAAGGGAATTCATTGAGAGTGTAACATGAGCACAGTGGTATAGTGGTGAATTACTTACTTTTCTCTGGCTCCTGAAGGGTCTCACACACACACTGCACCTACCCAAGAGCTCTCTGTATTCTCTAATGAAAGACATACACATATACATACATACCTACATACACACACACACACACACACACACACACACACACACACACACATGCACACGCAGCTAATTTTATATTTTTATAGACTAGTTCAATGGCTGGACACGTCTAAACCTCCCTGCAGTTTACACACTTTCTCCTGTATTCTTTTTTTTTTTTTTTTAAGATTTATTTATTTATTCTATGTATATGAGCACACCATTGCTCTCTTCAGACACCCCAGAAGAGGGCATCAGACCCCATTACAGATGGTTGCGAGAATTGAACTCAGGATCTCTGGGAGAGCAAACAGTGCTCTCAACCACTGAGCTATCTCTCCAGCCCCCCTCCTGTATTCTTGAATTAATATCTGCTAATCCATATTTCATCTCTACTACCCCTGACCCAATCGGGGAATGGCCCCTGGGGCCACTTTCCTGGAACCTTACAGGTTGTTGCAGGTCTGTTCTCCTTGCTCTCCTATCATGGACTCCTTCCTCTCTCTCCTCTCACCCCCGTCCCTTGCCCCCATCTCCCTGCCAGCCATTGGCTGTACAGCAGCAATTCTTTATTACCAATCAAAGCCAGCTGGGGGCAGGGACCCTCAGGTCTGGAAGCTCAGCTTTTAGGAGCCGAGATAAGACAAAGCATTAGAACCAATTTTTCAACACAGTAGTACACAACGCCATGCTATACAAAATGTGTTCAGGTTCAGGATGTGGCTCAGTGGTAGAGCACTTTTCTAGTGTGTACATTCTGCACCACACCTAGCACCACAAACTCATGCAGACTCATCTTAATGATTATACATTCACTTTAATGACATAAAAACAACCATGAGTACATTTAACTCTGAACATGAATAAATATAAAGAAAAACACTAAGGGCTGGTGAAGTGGCTCAGCTGGTCAAAGGTGCCTGCCACCAAAGCGGAAGGAGGAACAGACCTCTTGAAAGTTGTCCTCTGGCCTTCACTCTCGTGCCACGGCACATGCATAAACACACACACAAAAAAAATAAACTTACAATGTGATTTAAAATTGCTTAAAGCTGTAGGTGGTAGCTCATGCCTTTAATCCCAGCACGCTGGAGGCAGAGGCAGAAGGATCTCTGTGAGTTCAAGGCCAGCCTGATCTAGAGAGCAAATTCCAGGACTTCCAGATATACACAGAGAAGCCCTGTGACAAAAACAAAACAAAGAAGGAAAGAAAGATTTTCAAAGAAAAGTACTAAGCAATATTAGAGACGGATGGCAGATATTTCAAAAATCCCAAACAAGGGACATCAACAACTGAGTTATAAAACACGGGGTGAGGAGCTGGAGATGTTGGCTCAGTGGTTAAGAACACAGACTGCTTTTCTAGAACACTCACAACCCACTGTAATCTGGGGATCTGCTGCCCTCTTCTGGGTTTGTAAGTTCCAGACACTCACCTGGTGCACAGACACTTGCAGACAAAACACACGAACACAGAAAATTAGATTTTCTTTTTTTAAAGTAAGAGGTGCTGTACCTCAGCAAGGGTTCTGATTACTTCCTGGGTCACCTGGCCATGACAGGTGTGTCTCACGGTGCTCTGAACAGCTCTGTTCACTAGCTGTCTGCCACGTGTCTGTTGAGTAGTGCTGGGAGCTCTGGCTGGCTAGTACCCCATGACACCTGCTAAATTCAGTAATTTTTTTTTTTAGTAGACCTTCATCCATGCCTGCAGAATTAGAAAAACTCTCCTCATTAAACTGCATGTTAGCCCAAATTTATACAAAAACAGACACACACACAGAGAGAGAGAGAGAGAGAGAGAGAGAGAGAGAGAGAGAGAGAGAAGGGGAGAGAGAGGGAGAGAGAGGGAGAGAGAGAGAAGAGAGAGGGAGAGAGAGAGAGAGAGAAAGAGAGAGAGAGAGAGTTGTTTTTGTTAAGACAGGACTGTGTAGCCCTGGCTATTCTGAAACTCACTATGGAGACCAGGCTGGCCTCAAACTCAGAGATCCAACTGCCTTTGCCTCCTAAATGCTGGAATTAAAAACATACGCCACCATACTCAGCCTAGAAATACATGTTTTGTTTTGTTTTGTTTTTTAATTAATAAGAGGATGGGAACACTGTAGAGTGCTAGCCTAGATTACACAAGGTCTTGAGTTCAGGCTCTGGTCCTGAAGTATCTGCCTCCTGCTCACCAGTCCCTGGTTTGCTCCCTGAAGCAGGAGAAAGGAGTCTAATCCCTGTTCTCCCTGTGGGGAGCGCTCTCTTCCCACCTCTGGACCATCCACACTTCATTGTCTTCTAGCTTAGCTTTAAAAAAAAAACAAACAAACAACAAAAATGTGTGTGTGTGTGTGTGTGTGTGTGTGTGTGTGTGTGTAGGTCAGAGGACAACTTGTGGGAGTCAGTTTTCTCTTTCTATCATGGAAGTTCAAGAGCTCAAACTCTGGAGCCCAGAGCTCACCGAGCTTGTCAGCAAGCACCCTTACCTGCCTAGCTATCTCACTGACCTATGATTCCTATGATTTTTTAAAAAAATTTTATTTATTTATTATTAGCTTACAAATAATTATTTTTCATTGTGGCTGGAAATACTCTGCCTGCTGCCTCACGTGGCAGCTCCCTGGATACCATCTAGAAGGGAACTTCTCAGACCCATTCAGTTTAGTAGCATTTATTTGATTTGGTTTTTTTGTTTGTTTTTGTTTTTGTTTTGTTTTTTGAGACAGGGTTTCTCTGTGTAGCTCTGGCTGTCCTGGAACTCACTCTGTAGACCAGGATGGCCTCGAACTCAGAAATCTGCCTGCCTCTGCCTCTCAAGTGCTGGGATTAAAGGCGTTCAATCCAATGGATGGCTGTGAGCCTCTACTTCTGTATTAGTCAGGTATTGTCAGAGTCTCTCAGGAGTCAGCTATATCAGGTTCCTGTCAGCCAGCACTTGCTGGCATCCACAATAGTGTCTGGATTTGATGACTGAATATGGGAAGGATTCCCAGGTGGAGCAGTCTTTGGATTGTCCTTCCCTCAGTCTCTGCTCCATAGTTTATCTCTGCAACTCCTTCCATGGGTAAAGACAGTGTATTCTTACAGCAGACCTGAGTTTAAATCCCAGCATTGACATTAGATAGCTCACAACTACCTGTGTAACTCAAGTTCCAGGAGACCTTATTACACCTCTCTGGTCTCATTGGGTACATACATGCACATAAATAATTAAAATCATAATAATCACAAGTTAATTGACCACAGGGCCTCCTGCAAACAGCCAGAACGAAATTAGTGTGATTAGGATCTACATTAGTTTAAACTGTTAGCTGCCTGCATCCAATCACACAGCCTCCTGCAAATCTGGGTTTGCAGCACCCGCCTGCTTCTGCTTTTTGCTCGAGGAGGGGCTTCGCAGGGTAGTTCCCAGGATTGCCATTCCCAGGATGGCAAACCCTCGACTGTGATGTCAGACTGACGTGCCTGTAAAGGAATAATAGAGAAGACAGTGCCTTTCATCCTGCTGTGAGCTGCTTGTGCCTCCTCTGAGTGGCCATGTCTGGATTCTGTGGTGTGTCAATCCCGAAGGCTTTCTTTCAGTGGGCTTGTTGGGGATTGCCGGGTCCTGGGAATTTTAGATTTTCCTATCCTTAGAACTTTCCTTGGAAAATTCTAAAGGCGTGTTCTCAGACCTTTTTATTGTTGTCGTTTTCTTAACAGTAATTCAAAGTGAGCTTTGATCCTTTCTATCACATAACTAAATAAATCTATAGCCAAAGCCTTTCACTGTTCTTACCCACACTGTGTGCATGGTAGACCTTATTTCTTGTGTAAAGGTCAGGCCTAAATTGATAATGACCCAGTGATGGCTCATGATCTATAGTTTAGAAAATATTCGTCTCAAATACTGATTTAATTAATCATTTCAGTATTTTCAAAAGTTGTGCGGTGCTGAAACTCTGCAAGGCTGTTTCTAGAATCCTTAATCCTCACCTTGTTGCTCAGGAAACAGGGCCATGCTGCACCTTCAGAGATGTGCTAAATTAGGAGCGCTGAGCCTAGAGCTCTCTGACACTCTTTTGGAAATGTCCTTTCTGAGCAGTATTTGTCGAGCCAGCATACCTGCTGAGAAACGTCCACTTTCTATGAGGTGACTGAAGTGTCCTTTTAAGTTCTGCAACTATCTCCCTGCAGGGTGTGCTGATCTCCAAGCCCTGGACACAATGCAGCCCATGGAGCGGAAGCGACAAGGCTACATTCACGAGCTGATTCAGACAGAGGAGCGGTACATGGACGATCTGCAGCTGGTCCTTGAGGTGAGGGCTGCTGCTGACTGTCTCCTATTGGAGGTGGAGGGTGGCCATCTCTGCCCCTCTCACTTGGAAGCAATGGGAGCCATCTTTTTTTGTTTTGCAGTGCTGGGTATGAAGCCCAGGGCCTCTCACAAGCCACACACACGTTTTACCATTGAACTGTATCCTCTGTCCGGGCACTACTTCCATGTAACTGACAGAAACAAGAGCTTCTCTGGCCTAAAGCTGCCTCTGCTTACTGGTAAGGCAGAAAACTAAAGGTTCCTGGTGAAGGCATGGACTTCCCCAGCTGAGCCCACTCAGTGTAGAGAAGGAAGAGAGGACCTAGGAGTGGTCACATGACTGTTTGACAAGGGCATAGGGTGGCAGTGAAAGCCTCCGAATGGGCTTGGCTCCAGTCCTTGCCTAACTGTATTTACTGACATTTGGAAACCTGACATTTCCATTGGCTTTTAATACCTCTAGCTAATGTTTGTCTCAGCTTAGGAAACCAAACAGGAGAAAATTGTAAAAGTTTCCCAAATTATGGATGTACTATCTGTACCTGTCCACGTGGCCAGTGGCATCTAAGTTGATGATGGTGCTGATAACAGTTGAGAGGAACACTTTACAGTGGCACAAAAGACTCTGTGGTTCTACACTTCTCTTCCAGTGACCAGGATAGCAGAGTGGAGCAGGGGCTGCATCTGCCCTAGCCTGTGTCTGTGCGTCCACATGTACACTTCCCTCACTCTCTGCTGGGAACGCCTGTCCTCATACCTGTGTACTCCTCTACACTCTGGGGAGTTTTGTTTTGCTTTTGAGATTTGGTCTCATGTAGTCCAAGATGGCCTTGACCTTGCTATGTAACTAAAGATGACCTTGAACAGCTGATCCTCCTGCTTCTGTCTTCCAAGCACTGGCTTACAGGTTTGTGCCATCATACCTCGTCCATGTGGTACTTAGGGACTAAACCCCAGACTTCATGTCTGCTAGGCAGGCGTGCTACCAAGTGAGTTATTCCTCACCCTGTCTGTCTGTTCATCTTCATCCCCAAACTTAGCCTTTGAATGAGCATTGAATGGATCAGACACAGTATCTGTACTTCCCCATACCAGGACAGATGACCTAGAGGAAAGGCCCATGATCCCAACCAACCTTCAAGGAATGTCAGTCTTCAAGGAATGGGGGCTGTGAATGGCTGTGGAGTCTCAACCGATAGATGAGCAGAACTGGGGTGCTTGCCCACCTCGGCTAAGCACCCCAGCAATGCCCATTCTGCACCGGCCCACCCATTCTGTAAGGGGCAAAGAGCTGTCAGGGACTTAGTTGAAAGCACTATGCTAAAATTACTTTCTCATGACTTTCTCATGAAAGTTTCTAAAGACGCAACCATCTTTTCCCTCTGCTTCCCTCACTGGGCCTGCTCATATGGCTTCTGCAGTGAATTAAGAGCAGGAGCTTCCCTGTCCTTCAGTGGCAGCCTGGGAACAGAAAGACCATGTTTGCAGGGTTGTTGTGGGCACATCCTGGCATTCTTCACCTCATGTGGAGCCGGGACATCGCCACGGTTCACAGCGTTTCTAGTTGACAGCTATAGCCCACATTAATTCAACAAACATCAGCTGAAGTTGTATGGCAGAGAGCACAGGTAGACAAGGAGTTTCTGTGTCCGTTTAGCACAGTCCTATTGAAGGACAGCAAAAGAAGAACAGTAAGGATTAAAGCCCAGAGCATAAGTCCATCCCCAACAAGGAAGGGCTCCCTGATTATGCTCAGACCACCATGAGAGGAAGTGGAAGTGTGGCTGTATGGAGGGGTTGGGGACCTAGGAGTTATCCTGGAATGTCAGGGAGCTAGGGTGGGGAATTGGCAGGGATGTATCTTAAAGCCTGTGAACCCCAGTGTCTTAGTTAGGCTGCTGTGAGCATGACTAATACAAGTCTTATCTTATAAGGACAACATTTAATGGGGCTGGCTTTCAGGTTCAGAGGTTCAGTCCACTATCAAGGTGGGAACATGGCAGCATCCAGGCAGGCATGGTACAGGAGGAGCTGAGAGTTCTACATCTTCAACTGAAGGCTGCTAGCAGAATACTGGCTTTCAGGCAGCTAGGATGAGGGTCGTAAAGCCCACACCCACAGTGGCACACCTACTCCCACAGGGCCATTCCTTCTAATAGTGCCACTCCCTGGGCTGAGCATATGCAAACCATCACACCCAGGTGCAGCTCATCACTTGGCTAGTATAAAGCCTTTGCACGGCTGACTACTGAGCCCTGTAGTAAGGAATACCAGTAACCGAGTTGCCTCACCTGGATCACCCATGAGTTACATGAGAACCCTGTATACACTTGTGTGCTTCACACACATGTGCATCCATGTGCACGTGGAATCCAGGTGGAGAGTATCTGCCGCCAGCTTCTGAGGGGCGCATCTGCACAGGCTCACCGGGGATGACAGAGGGCAGCACTGCTTTCTTGTCCAGCAAACACAGAGGGTCCCAAGAACTCTGAGATGATTGGTTCCACAGCAGTCGCTCTCCACCCCTTTTTCTGCAGGCTCCACTGTGCAGAGCCCTACACCCAGCTCTGCTTGGTCCCCAGAGTAAGCCTAGGAGGGAGGTGGGACAATTGGTCAGGAGATTCAGCCCTTAAATATCAGCCTTAATTTGGTTTAACTAGTGAAATTAGGGAAATTGCACAGCTTAAAATCCAACAGTGAGCCAGCATGGCTCAGCCCATAAAAGCATCCCTGACGTCCATGTGACAAAATCACATGTGGTAGCATATGTCTGTAATCTCCTTTGGCAAGATGGGTGGCTAAGACAGGAAGATCGCCCAGAGGCTTGCAAGCCAGCTGCTGCTTAGACACTGCAGTGCTACATACGACCATGTGCCTCAAAAAGATGGAAGGAGAGAGCCCACCCCACCCCTGAGAGTTGTCCTCTGCACTCTGGCATGCGTGCCCCCTCTGCCTTTGTGTATCTTTGTTTCTATCTCTTCTCCCTCGTGTGCACATATGTGCACACTAATAATAACCTTTAAAAGCCTAGCAGCCATAACTATGCTTATTTATATTTAGAAGTGCCACTGTGTTGCTATCTGAGTGCTGGAAGGTGCGCACGTGTACCAATGCTCAAGTTAACTTAGATCTACGTTTTGAACTTAGGTTTTCCAGAAACGGATGGCTGAGTCGGGCTTCCTCACTGAAGCAGAAATGGCCTTGATCTTTGTGAACTGGAAGGAGCTCATCATGTCCAACACAAAGCTGTTGAAGTGAGTTGTGGGCAGCACGTGACATGGTCACTGAAGTCCTTCAGGGGCTGCTCAGCAAGAGAACTTGCAGCTCTGCTCTGCTCCCTTACGCTTTGTATCCTAGTAGCATTTGGTGAGGTGCCCTATAACTTTTATACAGAATTTTTAGGAAGTAAAGAAATATAATGCAGAACTACATTGATTAAACAAGAAAAGCTGTGTCAATACATAATCTCCAAGCAGGCGCAGCAGGCTGCTCAGCAGGAGGGGATTAACAGGCAGGGAAGGCTGCAGCCACAGCCAGGCCACAGCACTCATCTGCAGTTCCCATCCTTACAAGAACAGAATTCCAGGCCAGCTGGCCAGTTTAACCCTGGCCACATCCCTGTCCTGCCAGGGCTATAGCCCACCATGAAAACCCCAGTCCTCCCATTCCAACTCTTGGCCACTCCCCAGCCCTTCTTTGGAATTTCTTTGAGTCAAACCAGGAAAAACAAATTGAGTCTTTCAAAAAGAACTTTGTCAAGAAAGTGAGGCCTAGAAGGCACCCAAATGTGTAGACTTGATGGCCTTTTTCTTCTTCGCTGTTTCCCCCAGATTGGCTGAGCCAGTAGAGCCTTGGCCATACTTCTGACTCCTCTAACCAGCCATCCATTCCCAGTGTCCTAGATCACACCCTGGATGCCGTTGCTAGTGCTTTCACCCTTTAATTACCGAGGATGCACATTTGTGGAGAGCGGATGTGACTGTCAGTTACTTTCAGGGCCTTGCGGGTGAGGAAGAAGACTGGCGGTGAGAAGATGCCAGTTCAGATGATTGGGGACATCCTGGCAGCAGAGCTGTCCCACATGCAGGCCTACATCCGGTTCTGCAGCTGTCAGCTTAATGGGGCAACCCTGTTACAGCAGAAGACGGACGAGGACACAGACTTCAAGGAATTTTTAAAGGTACACACAGCCTGGGACATTTGGGCTCTGTGTGTTATAGAAGTACATTAGGCTCCTGAGGCTGGAGGGAGCAGCACGCGTGCTGCAGAGCTCAGCAGCTGAGCTGAGCACAGACATGGCAGGCAGCTTCCTGCCTGCGGTTCTGTCCCAGGTACAGCCTATCTTCCTTGGCCCGAGAACCATGATTTTATATCCTGGTTAAGTAATAGTAGTATGTTGTTTTGTTTTTCCAAAGAAATGTCTATACTGCCACTTCTTTTTTTTAATTATTTATTCATGTGTATGGTGTTTGCCTGTGTCGCGTGTATGTCTGTGAAGCACATGCATGCCTGGCACCTGTAGAGGCTGGAAGAGGACATTAGAAGCCTGGGAACAGGAGTTACAGATAGTTGTGAGCTGCTGCATGAGTACTGGGAACCAAATACAGGTCCTCTGCAAGAGCCTCTCTTAACCACTGAGCCCTCTGTCCAGCTGTACTGCAGTACCACTTCTTAATTTTGCAAATTATGTTTAATGATCATCTTATTCCAGAAAGAAAACAAAAAGAGCTTAGTTAAATGCATACAATACAGCAAAGTAAAACTTTAAATAATTAGGTGACCACTTGGGGCTAGAGAGATGGCTCAACAGTTAAAAGCACTGACTGCTCTTCTGAAAGGCCTGAGTTCAAATCCCAGCACATGGTGGCTCACAACCATCTGTAACGAGATCTGATGCCCTCTTTTGGAGTGTCTGAAGACAGCTACAGTGTACTTACATATAATAAATAAATAAATCTTTTAAAAAAATTAGGTGACCACTTTGTGATTGAAGGAAATGAAAGTATGAGAAGGAAAAAGGTAACAGGGTGTTCTTCTGTTATACCACGTTGTTGTGCGCCATGAGAAAGGGGAGGAAAAAACACTGGTGGGCTAGAGGACAGCAAAATCTTATTATTCCCAACACATAAGCGTAGTCACTGGACCAACAGGGCCACTAGACAAGGACTCTTGTTTCTTCCTGCCATCCTGCACTGGGGCCGAAGCAGGGCTTAGAAGCATAAAACCTCAAGCATCTAGGCCAAGTTATAATTATAATTTTTACCAATCAAGACTCTGGGATCAGGGGCTTTCCCCAGTGTTCCTTCATTGTCGGCTGACATTGAATGCGTTTTTTGCCTAACTAATCAAATTTATTTGTCCTGTTGTTAGGAACAGGCATTATGTTTTGGGGAACTATTGTTGCTTAGAGAGGGGGTTGACAACAGGTATGTTTGGGGGAACTAGAGAGGGAGTTGATCAGCTTAGGTAAAATGGAGTCTGAAGTCAAAATGGCATTTGCTTTTATCTGCTTCCCAACAACTTCCAGAGGACCCAAGTTCAGTCCCCAGTGCCCACATGGCACCTCACAACTGCTTAGCTATGACCAGTGCATATCAGCGTGCACGGATACCAGTGAAGCTTCTAAAAGCCAATGAGAGGAGGAGGAGAGGATTGGCTCCATGTTGGAGTTAGGACAGGAAACACTATGGATGTGGTAACAATTGCATTCTGATGTCATAGGTTTTCAAGTTCCTTGTGGCCACATAGCAGTTAACGCTCACACCTGGCTACTATAATGCAATGCCATATTTTTAAGTCAGGCATGGTGGTGGTACATGCCTGTAATCCCTGCACTTGAGAGGCTGGGGCACAGTAAAACATAAACTCAAGGTCAGCCTGGGCTATATTAAAAGGGATCTGTTTCAAACCCAAATAAGCAGGCTGGAGAGAGGGCCCAGTGGTTAAGAGCACTGGCCACTCTTCCTGAAGACCCAAGTTCAGTTCCTAGCACCCATGTAGCAGCTCAGTTACTTGTAGCTTCAGGGGATCTGACACCTTCTTCTGGCTCTACAGCACCCACATACATGTGGCTTATTACAGAAACACATAATAAAAAATATGTAAACAAATACAAAAATAAAACTTTTTAAAATGGAAAGCAATATCTAGGGCTAGAGGATTAACTCAACAGCCAAGTGATTTCCTGACACAAACCAGGCCCTGAGTTCCATCTCTAGTACTTCAAAGAAAAAATTAATTAAAGCAAATTTTGGCAGTATATTATATCTCAAAGTGTTATTTTTAAATTTTTGTCTTTTTTGGGTTTTTGGTGCTAGGAGTTCAACCAAGGTTCTTGCTCATACTAGGCAAGAATTCTTCCTCTGAACTACAACCCAAGCCCCAAATACTACTTCTTAGTAGAAATAAAAAGCATGAAGATGCCTTTATAGCAAAATATCCATATGCAGGTCTATCCAAAAACCAAAAAGATGACAATCTTACCTGTCCACGACTGGAGTGAATCACTTCTGAGTCATTATAGGCGCTTACCTCAGAGTGCTGGCAACCCCCCTCAGGTGCTCACCCTGGAGCACTGCGCCAAGAGGCCACTGGTATTGACAGTCTGATGGAAGAGACACCTAAAGCATGATGTGCCCACTCACCCCATATGACCTGGTGCCCAGAGGAGAGTCACAGAGAGGAGGGAAGGTGTCCCAGGGGAAAGTGGCCACAGAGAATCATGCCCTGGGTCTTGAAAAATGAATGTGTATCAAGCATGTGAAAAAGGGCAAGTAGGGCTGGTGAGATGGCCCTTTGGAAGGTCATGAGTTCAAATCCCAGCAACCACATGGCGGCTCACAACCACCCGTAATGAGATCTGACGCCCTCTTCTGGTGCATCTGAATACAGCTACAGTGTACTTACATATAATTAATGAATAAATCTTTAAAAAAAAAAAAATCCCCTAGGCTAACAAAAAAAAAAAAAAAAAAAAAAAAAAAAAAAAAGAAAAAGAAAAAGAAAAAGAGCAAGTAAAGACAGTGCGGGTGGTTTCAGTTGTTTCTGAGGAAACAGGGGTGGCAGCCATGCTGCGGAGGAGAATCAAGAGCTGTGCACCAGACAGATGGGAGTGAGGGCTGAGTGTGGATGGAGAGGATATGGAATGAAGGTAGAAAATGTGGCTCCTGTGAGGGAATTTGGCCTCCTGGGGGATATGCTGAGACTGAGTAGGTGCCTTTGGAACATCTCCTGAGAAATGTAATGTGGGCCTCATAGAACTCCAGAGAGTGACTGCTTCCTAGTGCTGGGCCTCATGTTTTTGAGCCTGGGGCAGCAGCTACATTGAGAGAAGATGGAGGATATGATGAAGACTGAAGCCAGGAGAGA
>NW_022196912.1:27117524-27133560 GCF_008632895.1 Mastomys coucha
AAAGGAAGAATGAAGCAAACTGCGCATGAAAAAGCTAAGCAGAGCCGGGCTGGCCTCATGAGAGATTTCTGTTACTGTTACTGTTACGTGTCATTTCAGATCTTGCCATTAAAAGAAGTCTAGGCAGGTGGCTTGGCCAGTGTTTCCATGGTTTCCTCACAGTCCTCTCTGTTTTGCAGAAGTTGGCATCAGACCCACGATGCAAAGGAATGCCCCTGTCCAGCTTCCTGCTGAAGCCCATGCAGAGGATCACGCGCTACCCTCTGCTCATCAGAAGTGTGAGTCCTTGGTCTGACTCAGCAGGAGAACCCTCCTGGCTGCTCAGAGATCCCTCTGCCCCCTGCCTGCCTGCCCCAGCTTCCTGTGTGTGTAGTCTAAAGGCCGATGTCTTAAATATAAAAGTGGGATCTAATGCCATACCTCCACAGGGACTGTCCTGGCATCGCACAGTCACTGTGTGCCTGTGAGGGAGGAGGGTTAAGGCCCTCTTCAAGCTGTGAAGCCATCATCAGCCCAGAGAGAACATGGAGTCACGAATAGCGGACCTTTCTCCTGGAGGCAAAATGCTTTCGAAAGAGTAGGGGTTTTATAAAGCAGTGTATTGGATTTCTTGCCAGCTTGTACTTCAGAGACTCTGGATCAGAAGGTCAAAACCACCCAAACAAAAAACGCATGACTTAAGTTATTGGGGAGATCTGAGGTACCTGTTAGCCTATGGCCTAGTACCAGATTCAGTCAGAGCCACAGTGTTCCTGTCATGTCACCCCCAGTCTCAGTTACCAGTTCCTGTTCCCAGGGCCAGCACCATTACCTTTCTTTCCCCTCACTGGGGGTTTCACCCCAGGCAGCCCTCATTTAAGCAACAGGGCATGGTGGACAGGAGTTAGGAGACTGCCCACTGTCTTCCAGATCCTGGAGAACACTCCACAGAGTCATGTCGACCACTCCTCCCTGAAGCTCGCCCTTGAACGAGCTGAGGAGCTGTGCTCTCAGGTGAACGAGGGAGTCCGAGAGAAGGAGAACTCAGACCGGCTGGAGTGGATCCAGGCACATGTGCAGTGTGAAGGCTTGGCAGAGGTGAGGCTGTGGGCTAAGCTGGGCACTCGGGCAGGCTCCCCTAGCATCCTGCCCTGCAGGACACCCCTTGGGTTGCTCTCCTGCCTTGGGAAGAGGCAAATTGGGGTATTTGTAGTGAGTTCTTTGAATTTTACCAGTAGAAATCAGTAGAATCAACTATCAATTTTTTCACAAGGTCGGGGTCAGTAGGAATTCTAAACAGTGATAAATAGGAAGGTTTTGTTTATATTTGTTCTGGAAAGGTGGGTAATTCTAACTGCATTACCACCTAGAAAATTTCACCATAGCAATCTCAGGTTCTGGGCAGTGGCCTTTCACGCACAGTGGGATCATTTGTACTCAGACTTACAAAGTGCCATTTTCTTCTCTTTTAAGCAACTTATTTTCAACTCCCTCACCAACTGCCTGGGTCCCCGCAAGATCTTGCATAGTGGGAAGTTATATAAGACCAAGAGCAGCAAGGAGCTGCATGCATTCCTCTTCAATGACTTCCTGCTGCTCACCTACCTGGTCAGGCAGTTTGCCACTTCCTCTGGCTCTGAGAAGCTCTTCAGCTCCAAGTCCAGTGCTCAGTTCAAAATGTATAAAACGGTGAGTGCCAAGCACCACGGATGGACCTAATGAGGCTCCATCTTGCCCGACATCCCCTCCCACCTGCTCCTGCCCTTCCCTGGGGCCTCCTTCCCTGCCTCAGGTGCCTTGCAGTGTCTTTCAACAGTTCTCAAGGGAAGGCGCCCTTGAGTGTGGCAGACCTGCTGCTGGGCCAGCAGGTGCCAGCAGGAGCCAGCTTTAGAGTTTGGCTTCCTCCTGGCAAACACAGCATTGTGCCACAGCCAGCATCAATCTCTCTGTAACTGGAGTCATCAAGCCATGTATCAGTGTGCAGAGAGCCAGTCGCATCAGCAGCAGGGGCACTCAGAGCTTGTCCCTAGACCAATGACACTGGGTATTTACTTTGCCAACCAGGCTTGTTTTTCTTCTTGGGCACAGACCTTGGGCACTAGGCCCCTCTCCCTTCTCTACCACAGGCTCCTCAGAATTTTAAAGACCTCCCTGGTGGGTGAAGTGCTGTGGCCTACCTGACAGCCAGTATTTTGGTCCTAATTCTTTCAGCCCATTTTCCTGAATGAAGTATTGGTGAAACTTCCCACAGACCCTTCCAGCGATGAGCCTGTCTTCCACATTTCCCACATTGATCGTGTGTACACCCTCCGAACAGACAACATCAACGAGAGGTCAGTCCTGATCCTGTGGCCTGTCTCGAACTCTAGGAGGCAGCACAGGCATGTCCCAGTGCCATAAGTCCAGCTCATTATCAAGTCCTACCAGCTCTAACCCCAGCCTCCTCAGCCCACAGTAGGCTCTAGCTTAGATACATACTAGTCATACAGCTGCCTACTAACAGCAACCTGCATCCTGTCTCCTCGTAAGCTCCCCAAATGGCAGATCCATGCCTGGTCCCCACTAAAATCTCCTTGGAGGCTACCTGAACCCCACAGATCTGCATCCCACAGACTTGCACTTGGCCAGCTGTCCGCCCTCCCTGCCACATGGCCACCAGCCATGCTTCCCTCCAGTGGGGCTCCCAGGGTAAGCACCTCTCATGACAGTCCCAAGGACATTGCTGTGCCTCTGCACAGTTCTATGGTGACCACCCATCATGCTAAGCTGCCATCAGTGTGGTTGTCTCATTTAGCTCTGGGCTCCTAGTCCCTCACTAGGGCCTTGTGTTGTTGAAAGGTATCTTTAGAAGGTCTCAGTTCAGTCTATCACCTGGACTTAGATTAGGGGTGTGACTGGGAACCTGTTAAAAGAGCTTAAAGCTGAGATCAGCAAGGGAGAGAAAGTGTGGCAGTCCTCCTGAGCACCTTTCTGCTTCTCTTCCAGGACTGCCTGGGTCCAGAAGATCAAGGCCGCTTCAGAGCAGTACATTGACACCGAGAAGAAGAAACGGGAAAAGGCTTACCAAGGTACCTGCCAGTGTCCCCGGGGCGGGGGGTGGGGGGAGGGACCAGCTGCCAGGTGGTACAGGCAGACTGGAATCTGGTCCTAGAGACCCCAGCTGCTGCCCCAGCAGTAAGGCCTGGAGATGGATTCAGATCACAAAGCAGAAGAGCCCGGGTACCCCCCAACCCCCGAGGCAGCTGTTCCAGGCTGCCCTGAGCTCTCACACTATGGGACCAAATGCAGGTCCTGCCTTCTCTGTGCAGCCAGCTGCTCCTGCCCCTGCCCCTTCCCTCCACTCTGCCCAACCTTACCCTGCTGGGACATGTCTTGTCCCACATGACTCCACTTGCTGGGAATGGCACTCTGCCCCTGTCCTCTCAGCCTCTGCCTCCTCCTCCTAGCCTCCAGGACCTAGTACCCAAGGCCTGGTCAGGCCCCCCAGCACCTCAGCCCTCCACTCTGTGGCACACTAGGTTCACTCCATATCTTTCCCCCATGGCTATGTAGGTGGCACTTTCAAGGACACTAGCAACCCACCCATTCCTATTGTTCCTGCTTCCTCTGCTTACACATGCGCACACACACACACCCACACACACACACACACTCACACACACACACACACACACACACACACACCCTCTCCCCATCCCCACCCCCAACCTCTTTATATCCTGAGGCTCTTCTCTGCAGCCTCATCTGGCTCTCAGCTCTCTTTCCTCCAATCTTCCTGGGTGGCTACCCTCCTCTGAGCATTGTGTCCATCAGACAACCCTCCCATGGGTCGTCAGCTCAACGGTGGGTTATGGCTACCCTCTGCAATCCTGGCATTCCAGACAAGTCCTCTCCAGCAGCTCTGCTGTCCTTCCCAAGGCCTGTGTCCTTTGCAGAGGCTCCATCAGCCTCCTCTTTTGACAGTGCCAACCCCCTGCCAGAGCATCTTCCTTCTAGCTTCTCAAGTTAAGGAAAGCTTTTTGGCCCCAAATTCGGGTTCATCCCCAACACTGCCTATGATCTAGCCCCACTCCCCACTCTGTCTCCACTACTGTGTCACAGGCAGCTGCCAGGCCTTCCCCTCAGGACTCTTCCCATTCTCAAGGCCCAAGCGGAACTATGTTAGGGCTGCACTGCCCCCAGACTTCACTGAAGTGAAGTGGTGACATTCTCTGAAGTCACCACTGACACTGTGTCACCACAGTGTCACACTGTGTCCTCTGTTCATAGGACAGGCTGTCAACCAGCTCAGTGTTCTATAGGATCCTTGGCAAGCATCGCTGGCCCCCATGGCAGTGCCCATCCCCATCTTCCCAGTGCAGGCCCACCTCCCCTCCCGACCTCCTCCCTTTCAGTGCTCCCACTCAGGCTCCACTGCTGAAGCCGAAGCTCTTTGTGTGTTTTTATTCAGGTTCCCCTTATTTTGTTCTGTGCTCCTGAAGGTATGTGAAAATTGCCTTTTCCTAATTGAATACTATTTTTAAAGATTGCTATTGAAAAAATCAATAATTGAATCATTTCATAAAACATATAATCATCTCCTAATTTGTCTAAAGTGCAAATCAAGGTTTTCCTGAGTTTCTCACTGTATTTGTTCTGCATTCTCCATGAGTTTCTCACTCTGTGTGTTCTGCACTCTCCATGGGTATAGTCCCCCAGACACAGTTACGTGCTATGTGCCAGGCCTTGTGATGTGCATAATGGGGCCTACAGAGTTAGTAGGGCCAGGTTCTGCCTTCACGGAACAAGGGCATTCTCCATGGTAGAGATATGAGGACACTGGGGAGTGGGCCGCTGCTTGTAGACCAGGCAGCACACCACTGAAGCTGAGGCAAGAGGCCCTCAAGGTTGAGGCCAGCCTGAGATACCTAACAATACCTTGTCTCAAAAAAGAAAAGAAAAAGAGGTGAGAAGACTGCACATGCCCAGACCACGAGACTCGCTCTGTCCACATTAAAATATCTCAAGGACCTTTCTAAAGAGATTAAACATGAAGTAAAACTGCTCATCAAGACAACATTTGGTCTTGTAACATTTTGTCTTACATGTAACTGAAATTTTGAAGAGTGGTTTACACTTTGTTATCTGATGTTCACATTTTAACCTTGCCACTTAACCTTGCCACTCTGGTCCAGGTGTGATGGCATACCTTTAGTCCCACCACACTGGAGGCAGAGGCAGGCAGACCTCTGTAAGTCCAAAGCTAACCTGGCCTGTACAGCAAGATCCAGGCCAGTCAGGGTACTCAGTCTCTGTCTCAAAAGGAAAAACAGAAAGGGTCCCTGAGACAGGAGGATTCCAAGTTCAAGGCCAACAGCTTGGGCTAGAATGAGACTGTCTTTAAAAAGCCTGTGAGCGGAGCACATGGTCCTTCCGAAGACCTAGTTTTCCTCATCTGTAAAATGGGAACTCCTTGTAAGGCAATTATTGAATTAGATATACTCTGTATAAAGATCTAGCACATGTCTAACACAAAGTAACCAGCAAATGTTATTTGCAAGAAGTACTGGACAAACTGCATGCGTTTTAAATTAATACAACTATTCATAGGCATTTACAGGATTACCACACCTAGATAAAGCAGTCCATGCAACACAGTGGCTTCTCCTTGGCAGAGGAGGTGACAGGGTGCAGAATGTCAGGCTTAGTGGGCTGTGGGGTGTTTCTCAGTCAAGACTAGTGGTACACAGAGGGAAGGAGGCTGAGGTGACTGAGCTAGCCTGGATCTTGAAGGATGGGTTAAGTACCGATGGGCAAAGGATGCCAGAAAGGCATCCCTAGCAGCAGCACAGCCTGGGGGAGGAACCAGTGCTAGCTGCTGATGCCAGAGCACCGGCAGGTGAGAGTAGTTAGTCCAGGGCTAAAGTTCTAGCTGATTACAGAGACACAGCAGGAGCACAGCCAATGGCAGAGCATGGCTAAGGGGATGGGGGTCAGTCACATCACAGAGGCCCTACAGCACTGCTCCTTCACTCTGGTGGCTGTGTACATTCTTGGAGTAACACAACTCACTTCCTCTTTTGTAGCCCGTTCTCAAAAGACTTCAGGCATTGGGCGTCTGATGGTCCATGTCATTGAAGCTACAGAATTAAAAGCCTGCAAACCAAATGGTAAGTGCTGCTTTCATTCAACAGATGTGGTAGCACCCTGTTCCTGACCTCTTTAGAACATGGAATAATGGGTAGTTTTTAAGGTAGTGTTCCTGGTGTTGCTAGAACCCCGGTAAGCTATCTGTTGGGCCAACATTATTCACTGTTTCCCAGTAAGAAGCAGCACCTACCATTTTGACTGCTACAGCACGAGAGTACACAAAGCATGCCACACAGGTACCTGGCCAGGCTTGTGGGGGGCCGTCCTGCTGGTAGGACATACACTTGCTCCCCAAAATTGTGACATCATTGGGAACATGGGCCATACAGCCGATAGACTCTACGGTAACTGTCCTGCCAGGCAGTGGTACTTCCTGCCACAGTCTCTGGTGAAGCAGCCTATAGACCCTGCCATGGTCTCCCCATTCACTTACCACACTGCATGTGTCCTGGATTGTTTCTGTGCAGGGAAAAGTAATCCGTACTGTGAAGTGAGCATGGGTTCTCAAAGCTATACCACGAGGACCCTCCAAGACACACTAAACCCCAAGTGGAACTTCAACTGCCAGTTCTTCATCAAGGATCTCTACCAGGATGTTCTGTGTCTCACAATGTTTGACAGAGACCAGTTTTCTCCAGATGGTAAGTATAACTTGGCATAGTCTAAAGGTATTTCCAGTTTTCTGGGGTCTAGAGTCTGCACCCAGGGTCCTAAGACATGCTTATACCCCATGACACCTACAGGAAATGGCACAGGCCCATGTCAGCAGGAGGTGGGTGTTTGAGGGAAGAGCATGCCCTCTGAATACAGGTACTACCTGTACACATAAGGGAAACACTTGCACGTCCTTGATGGGTAGAACATTCTAAATAGGCAGCTGTCACTGTACGTTTGTGCACTGTCGCTCTTCAGTGTCTGAAAGTTGTCTAAATGCTATTTCAGACTCTCCTTGCTTGGGAGTCTTTAGAGCTTAATGGGAACAAAGATGTCTGATCCTCACATGATGTTTATTCCCCAGACTTCCTGGGTCGAACTGAAGTTCCAGTGGCAAAAATCCGAACAGAACAGGAAAGCAAAGGGCCCACCACCCGCCGACTACTACTGCACGAAGTCCCCACTGGAGAAGTCTGGGTCCGCTTTGACCTGCAACTTTTTGAACAAAAAACTCTCCTTTGAGGGCCTGGAGAAGCCAGCACCAGAGGAGCTGCCCACAAGGCTGGGTCTAAAAAGAGATTTTGCCCTCCTGGGGCAGAGGAGCATCACATGGCTTCATCCATCAAAAAGCCACACTTGCTGGGTCTGTATTTTATTGCACACTAAATTGCTAGCAATCTATGCAAACATGATCTTGTAAACAAACGCCACAGCACAGTGCCTTGTACTAGTGTTAACATGTCAGCTGTGTTAGATGCCAGGGTTTCCATTTTCAGGGCTATAAAAGTATTATGTGGAAATGAGGCATCAGACCACCGGATGGTACCACTTGTCGAATGTGTCCACTGTGGGATTGGTGATATTGGAACCATTCCACACTGTGTGACCTCTGCTGGGTCACAGCACTCAGGAGGTGAAGGGCTAAGATGAAATGCTGCAGCCTTGGGGCTTGTGCAGCCTGATACTGAAATAGCATCCACTTGTGCACTGAATAAACAGAAACTTGATCGTTTTATTCTGATTAGATTTTATCACTCTCTGCTAAGACAATATAGTTTGAAATATAAGGAGGAAAGCTTGATGTACTTTAAATATACTGTGAACTCTAATAATGTGGGACTATTTTTCAACTTTAGTTTTCTGAAGTATAAATTATTTATGTAAATTCCTTGTTTTGCATATTTCATAGAACATGCATCGTTAAGCTTTATCATTGCCAACATGTACAGAAAGAGAATAAAAGTATAAGTTTATGAATGTAACTCCTTTCAAAGCTCGACTCTCTATGTGAAAGGCTTTTAAACAGTTACTTTCAGAAGTTGTTGATAATGAAACCAGAAGGATGTTGTGAGGTGGAACCAAGAGGTCTTGCCTGACCCTCCTTCTAGCTAGCCCAGGGCTTTGTAGCCATCTCTGTCAGGCTTCTGGGGCTTGATTTCACTAGTGGCTTTTGTGGGTAGGTGAAGTGCATAGGAGCTGTGCTTTGCCCCTCTGGACCAAAGGGGTGGCCCACAAGGAAGGGTGAAGGGCAAAGGACAGGACTATCTGCACATCTGCTGCTCTGCTCAGAATCCCAATTACATCCTGTCTGCTATCCTGTCAGAGCCATATCCATACTGCTGGTGTGGTCTTTTAATACTAAAATAAAAATTTTTAAAGTATTTCATTAATTTTTGGACACAAAATCCTCACCCTTTGAAAGAATCACTTGGACTGCTAAGGCAATATCTTTTTCCAAGCAGCTCAGAGAGTAACTCAGGGCTCTTCCATTTTCTCCATTTTTATTTAAATATTATCACTGGCTGACTCACTTGAGAACACAGTTTAGTGTACTGAGGTTGATTTCAAAGATTCATCCCTTATTGACCTCAGATACTGACCCCAGCACCACTGGTTAAAAAAGAAAAGAGCCTTTACCTGGTAACTAAAACTGAGACAACCAGAACCATGCTCATCTACAGGGAGCTTTGAAGAATCAGGCACAGCCTGTTGAGCAAGCCTACTCCAGCTTTCCTGGGTTTGGGGAGCATGTTTTGTTGGTGCTGAATCAAGATGAAGTCAGGGAGAGTTGCTGCAGGCAGCCCTGTGTGGAGCTCTGGGGTCACTCATAACTATAGCTACACATTAATCCTACCCTTCCCAGGACTGTGGGGATTTCAATCCTCACTGGGTAAGTGTGACTAGTATTGTGTCTCTATCACTCAACAACAATCAGGATACCTTAGATTTAGGACATAGGAGCCCTCAGGATCTGAGTCGTATGACTTTGATGACTAGAGATGGTACAGCCAACAACTCCAGTTGTCCTCTTCACCCAGTGACCCAGATCCGCCTCTGAGGAGGTCAAGTTCTCTTCCCCACTGAAATGTGAGCCCAACTTTCTAGAGGATGTGAGGATGTGAGGAGACTCCTCCTGTCACCAGGAAGCAGATAGCCCTCACACAACTAGAAGTCTCCCCTTGGTGAGGAGTTCCTGTCAAGCCCCTTCAGTGCCCACAGAGGCAACATGCAGATTTGTTTCCCACTGCCATGCCTGAGCTTCTGTGAGGAGAGTGCACCCTGGAGCAGGAGCAGGACTGAACTTGAATAAAGCCCTGATACCTTTGAGCTGGGAACTGCCCCCAAGCCAGGCACGGAGCTCTTTTGAGAACCAAATACTGGGAGATGATAAAGCTGTCTTGCTGTTAAATGTTCAATGAAACAAAAACACCACACAGACTTCCTAGATCACAGCCAGAACTTAAAAATCTAGCTGCTGTTATTTGGATATTTCTTGCTAGAGCTTCCTACCTAGGGAAAAGCTGCACCGTCAGTATCTGCAGTTGCATGTAAGAGGTGAAGGGGTGAAGCTCTATGACCACTGGAGGCCTGACCTGGCTGCCTGCTGCAGGGAGGCCAGATGCTTCCCCAGGATCTCAGCCGTCATCACTCTTCTGCCCACAGCTGATGGCCTCTGCATACTATCTGCTGCTGCCCAGGAGCGTGGTCTCTGTGGTTGGGTCCCTGAAACCTGTTCACAGAAGATGGGGACTGTGTGTCAGTTAAGCAGGTCCCCACAAGAGGAAGGGCCTCACAGACCTTTCCTCACACCTAGCCCTCCTACCTTTCAGACAGTTTCCTAGCCAGTCTGCTTGCCTCACCTCTGATCACACGTCTGCAGTTAGCAGATGAGCCACTCCATTTCTTCAACTCCATCTACCTTTATGGTATGGAGTGACTAGCTGTCCTCAAAGCAATCCCCTCCACTGTGTTGAGACCCTCCAGGAGCTGCCTTCCTCAGCACCTGCACCCTACAGTTAGAGACAGCCATATGACTGGGTCCTAAGAGAAAAAAAACTGCCTTCCATCCTGTCCCACATCAAAACAGTAGCAGAAATGAGTCCTCAGAAGACAGGTACTGAAGATGGCAAAGACCCCAAGGTCCCAAAGGGGGACAGTGTGCCAACCTGCAGATCTACTCACTGCTGGTCTATGAACAGAAAATAGACTTGCATTTAAAACACTCGCTTGGGCTGGAGAGACAGCTCAATAGTTAAGAGCACTGACTTCTCTTCCAGAGGTCCTGAGTTCAAATCCCAGCAACCACATGGCGGCTCACAACCACCTGTAATGGGATCCTATGCCCTCTTCTGGCACATAGGTGTACATGCAGATAGAACACTCATACATAAAATAAACAAATTTTTTAAAAAATTATTTAAAAAGAAAAAAGAAACAACTCTCCCGTTTTTTAAATCTTACAGTGGCAGCACGGAGCCTCCTGCACCATGACAGTAGAATCCACATTATGACCTAAGACACATGCTTCTACAAGCACAGGGGAGAGCATGAGTGTTTTGCCTGCATGTGTATCTGTGTACTATACACATGCAGTATGCACAGAGGCCAGAAGAACGCATCAGAACCCCTGGAACTGGAAGGTTGCTAGTCCCAGTGTGGGTGCCAGGAATCAGCCTGGGCCCCTCAAAAAGCGTAGCCAGTGCTCTTAACAGCTGACTCATCCCTCCCGACGCTGGCCTACAAGTTTTTATCCTCCTGCCAAGATCACAGATGTGTACCATCATGCAGGGCTAAGAGCAAATGTTTGGTTTGTCTTCAGTGTAATGAGTAGTGAATGGTAGGAAACTGTCAGAGGACGAAGGGTCGGGAAAGAGGAGAGCTGAAGTTACTGGTGAGCCAGCTCTGGCCAGTCTTCTTGGCCCTCACCTTGTAAAGACAGATCTGCACTTGTGGGATTAAGGGACCCACAAAGGCTGTGTTTCTGGGTCTCCTCCTTGCTCTGGGAGGAGAGCTGAGCTCCCTGCTCCCCACCATCTCACAGCACAAAGCGAGTGCTCCCTGCTGCCTTTACATTTTCACTCCACACTCTGGTTGCTGTCTCCTCTGTGAGGGAGGGCTTTGCCAGGCTCCACACTGGCACCAGTGCTCCCTGCACAGTGGGTATTGCAAACCTTGCCCACCCAGTCCCACTCCCAGACCTCAGCTTACCAGACCCTTCTTTTCAGCCTCTTTGATCTCCTGGCTGAGCCTTGATGCTCGGAACTGCCTTTCAAAAACAAGCTGGCCTCGACTGACAGTCTTCACTTCCTTGGGCAGATGGGAGTTTAATGTATAGACACGCTTTTCAGGACTGAGAAAAGAGAATAAAATCTCAACTCAATTCTACCATTTAAACGTTAATCAATGAACATGCTATTCATCTTGTGAGGGAAAAAAAATTTAAAAAGGTCTGGGTAGACATCACTGGTGCCTGTCCATTTGCTCAGCTTGGGATAATGTTCCCTAACGGTTCATATGGGAATGTGGTGGACCTTAAGGAGGAGGTTAGAATAGGAGGTGCTGAAGTCTGGGGGTGAAAGGGACTGTGGAACTCTGGTCTCTTCCTTTCTCTTTCTCCCTGTTTCCTGAGCAGTCTAACCCTACAGAAACTCCTGCTGTGGTGTACTACCCTATCAGAAGCCCAGAGCAATTGAGGCTACTTGATTTCAAACTTTATCCTTCCAAACCGTGAGCTAAATAAGCCTTTTGTCAGCCAAGCGCCACAGGTGAAGTGGGCTAACACAACTATCAGGAGAGTCACAGGACTTTCTCCAGGGGCAGCTGAGGTGGTGCAGCAATCCTGAGACCAGGCTTGCAACCGAGAAGCCATCAGGCAGCCTGTGAGTACCAGGAAGCCAGGGAGAACTGCACATCTCATTGGCAGCACATGCACAAAGCAGAGAAAAGAAATAAAGCATCTTCTCAAGGAGAAGGGATGGTAAGAAACACAGTCCCAGGAGGGAAGACCAGGGGTCGTGGTCCTCAAGCAGCCTGGCTTCCTTGCCGATTACATAAGGGGGCTTTCTGATGTACAGCCTGCTCCACTTTTTCACTTGAGAAAGATTCTACTTTTTGCAATCCACTGCCCCTGGTTAGTCTAGTGTCTCACTCTCAAGTTCTTTCCTTTGTTAAACGAGGCACCCTCCAGACATGTCCTCTCAGAGAGTCACTGCCTATCTCTACAAAGGAGGGATATCTCATAAGCATTTGTTCATTGTCTCTCCACTGGAAACATCAAGATAAACAGGACACAGCTCTGCTGTTGCCCGGCTGCACTTTGTATTTGATGTTAATTCTACTTCCTCAAGAGGGACTGCCCCCACGAGGAGTAGATCACGTACGTACTCAGGTGATCTCACTGAACCTTCTCCCCATTCTGATTGGTCAAATAAAGTCTAAAGCAAATGATTGGGCAGTGGAGGGGAAAGGTGGGACAGGAGATCTCAGAGAACGGAGGAAGAGGAAGGAAGATAGAACAGAATCACATGACATGGAGAAGCCACAAGTAACAAGAGGTCTTATAGCTAGGGAATAAATCAATATAGTGATAGATCTGCCCAATCTATACATATAGCTTATAAGTATAATAACTAATTTTATGTTCCTTATATGGACTTATTGGGGTAAAAAATTACCACAATATCCAGCACTCAATGTCTGCTTGTTGAGGGGCGGTACTGTAGAGGGATTTTCCTTAATTATCTGATTGGCCAAGATGACAAATAGCCAATTACTGGGCAAAAATGAGGCAGGTTTCTCCAAGCAAGACAGGAAGAAGAGGGGAGGAGGAGGAGTTGGAGGAGGCTGCAAATGGAGGAGGCTAGAGGAAGAGAATTGGAAGGAAGATGGAGCAGAAGCGCGTGGCCTGGAGAAACTGCAAGGATTTCATAGCTGGTGTAGAGGCATAGCTGCCCAACATAGGTGTGCAGTTTATAAATATACAACTGAGTTGCATTTTCCTTGCATGGGCTTATTGAGGTTGGAGATTTACCACAACAAAATGGCGCCAATGTTATTGATTAGAACTCAACTAGTCTGAGATAAAAGATCACTGCCCCTCCCCTCACCCCCAATACAAGGCTGCGGCAGTGTGTGGATTGAACGCTGACTGGGTCTGAGGGGCCTACAGAGAACTGCAGAGGCTCCTTCCCCAATCCCCAGGCAGACAGCTATGGCTAGGGGCAGCACCACAGCCTGGAGCTGGACTTGGGCACACACAGTGAACTGACTGGGGCATCTATGCCCAAGAGAACCTATCTGTGTTCGAGTCCCCGTATCCGCCCCCCCTCCCCGCCCCAGTCTACACAGGACTTGGACAGACAAGTCTGAATTAAACACAGAGGGAGACAAAGGTACAAAGGGCTCTGGATAAGGTAATATGCATACATTGATACTAAAGATAAGAAACACAATAAAGACCTTTTGGGCTTTAAGGGATGATATTCTGAAAGATTTGACAGGGATGGGTTTAAAGGAAATAGACACCTTGTCATTGACCGATATTTCAACATTTATTCTCTTGATCTACTATGTCTTCTCAAAAGACAGGGCCCTAGATTAAAAAAATCCTTGCCTTAGAAAAGAGATTACAAGTAACACTAGATCTAAAGGTTCAGGATTTTATAGGTCAAGATAAGCAACAGAAAGAAGAAAATAAAGGTTGGAGACAGAAGCTGGAAGAGACACTAGAAAAAAGAATTCAACAATTCACACATCAAACTGAACAGCAAGGAGATAGAGATAAAATTTGGAAGCAAAGTCTAGAGGATAATTTACTAAAGCTAGCAAATCAAAATAAGGCAGACACTGCAATATCAGAATTAAAACATAAAGAGAGGTTAAGATCATGGAAGCAGGGCTTAGAACAGAAGATGCAAGAAATTATAGAGCAAAATGAACAACAGAAAGAGAAATTTAAGACTTGGCAATGTGGTCTAGAGGAAACACTAGAATTGAAAACATAGGAAATTATAGATCAGAATAAAAGACAGAAAGATGAAAACAAAGGTGGGAGACAGGAGCTAGAAAAGATGCTAGAACAAAAGATACAGCAGCTCACAGATCAGACTGAGCAGCAGAGAAAATAATGAGGATTGGAAACAAGACTTGGAGAATAACCTTTTAAAATTAATCAAAATAAAATGGATAGCAAAATATCAGAGTTGCAATATAAAAAAATAAATAAATGTGGAGGCAGAACCTTGAGCAGAGAATACAGGAAATCAAGGAACAGGAAGAGCAGCAAAAGGAGAAATATGAAACATGGACACAGACCTTAAAGGAAGAATTTTAAAATCTCAATTAAGGAAAATAGGCAGGAGAAACAGAAGATAAAATTAGAGAAAGCCAACAAAAGGTTATTAGAAAGCAAACTTTAGTCTGACTGGTTAGTATACAACAGTATACTAGATGATGATCATCCACAGGGTTATTAGGAATTCGAACAGCAACCCGTGGATGTGTTAGAACTGAGGAAATTTAAGGAAAGTGTCACTAATTTTGGAATACATTCACCATTTATAAAACAAATCCTGACTTCTTGTTCTATTAAAAATAGAATAGTCCCCCAAGATTGGAAGGATATTGCAAAAGAAATAGAACCTGCGTCATATTTACAATGGTTCACATAGTGGAGAGGTGAAGCAAGGGAGATAACATGACAAAATAGATCCAGGGGTAGAGAGATCTCCACAGACAAGATGCTTGGTGAAGGTCACCTTGCTGAGGTAGAGGTGCAGGCTGTATATGATGAAGAAACTGGCATTGTGTCGATTATCACCCTTAAAGGCTGACAAAGTCACAGAATCAGGGAAAAGGCTTGAACCATTTACTCAAGTCATGCAAGGTCCAAAGAAAACCTTCCCTGACTTTCTGCAAAGGCTAACCTCAGCAGTGGAAAGGAGTGTATCAGATTCAGCAGCAAGAAAGGCAATCGAGTCTTTAGCCTTTGAAAATGTAAATGCTGAATGCAGCATCAATAGATTAGACATACAGCTGATGTTAGACCTTGCTCCACTGATGTGACAGTAATAGGAGAAGCTGCCACTAAAGAACTAGAGACAACCCAAGACTTCAAATGTTTTAATTGTGGTGAGCAGGGTCATCTCAGAAATAACTGTAGAAAAAAACAAAGTAATCCCAAAAGGGGGCCTATTCCTTCTATTCCTTCTAGAATATGTCAAAAGTGTGGCAGAGGACAACATTTGGCTAGGGAATGTAGAGCAACAATAGACAAGTGGGGCAACATCATACCCAAAAAAAAAAAAAAACTCCCAGGGGGTCCACATGCAGGCATCACTGTTTCAAAAATATGTTTTGATATGAGATAACAAGGCTGAGGCAAGTTTTATAGACAATTCAAAAAACTTAAAAGGGAGCCCAAAACAAATATTTTGGCAAACTTCTACAGAGGATCAGAGGCCAAGACTAAGAATACTAGTAAACAATATTGAGATTGAAGGAATGGTCGACACTGGAACAGATGTCACTATTATCTCTCCAAAATCTTGGCCTGCAAGTTGGCCACTTCAAACAGTAGACATCCACTTTCAAGGAGTTGGGACCTTATCCCAAATAAAGCAAAACACCAGATGGCTTAGATGTACAAGACCTGAAGGTCAGGTAGGAAAACTAAGGCCATATGTGGCTGATATAGCCATTAACTTATAGGAAAGAGATCTATTACAGCAATGAAAAACACAAATTAATATCCCCTCAGATTCAGTGAGGCCACAAAACTGGTCAGGCTCCTACTAAAAAATTTAAATTAATTATGGAACAGATCAAAGGCAGTTACAGACTGTCTAGGCTGTCCATAAACAAGATACAGCAGAGCCTGACAATTTAGCTCTACCCCTAGGAGCCACTGCTGCCAAGACACCAACAGCCTTTACCACTAAGGTGGCTGACTGACCAACCAATTTGGATTGATTGGTGATCTATGACAAAAAAAAAA
>NW_022196912.1:27133570-27134285 GCF_008632895.1 Mastomys coucha
AAAAAAAAAAAACAACTACAGGCATTAGAACAGCTAATCCAGGAGAAGCTGGAGGCTCAGTATATAGAAGAGTCCACCAGCCCTTGGAATTTTCTGGTATTTGTCATTTAAAAAAAAAACAAAAACAAAAACAGGGGCTGGAGAGATGGCTCAGTAGTTAAGAGCAATAACTGCTCTTCCACAGGTCCTGAGTTCAATTCCCAGCAACCATATGGTGGCTCACAACCATCTGTAATAGGATCTGATGCCCTCTTCTGGTGTATCTGAAGACAGCTACAGTGTACTCATACATTGTACATATACATAAAGTATACATAAAATAAATAAATAAATCTTAAAAAAAAAAACCAAAACTGGCAAATGGAGGATGTTGACAGATCTCAGAGCGATTAATAAGGTTATTGAGCCAATGGGTTTCTTGCAGCATGGAATCCCATTGCCTTCCTTGTTGCCTAAGGGATGGCCTATCATAGTGATTGATCTAAAAGACTGCTTTTTCACAGTTCCTCTACATGAACATGATAAGGAAAGGTTTGCTTTCTCAGTACCTACTTTCAATAGAGGTCACCCAATAAAAAGATATCACTGGAAGGAATATTAAATAGCCCTACTTTGTGTCAATCTTTTGTACAACAGCCATTGAAGATAATTCACAAACAATTTCACCAATCCATTATTGGCTGATCCAGATATAAATATCCTGGAACAAATGTTT
>NW_022196912.1:27134295-27158515 GCF_008632895.1 Mastomys coucha
AAAAAAAAAACCTGCCTTGCTGGGGATTGCAAATCACCCCTGAAAAAATACAAAGAGGAGATTCTATTAACTTATCTAGGGTATAAAATAAGTCTATAAAAGGTTAGGCCACAAAAGATGCAAATCAGAAGAAACCAATTAAGGACCCTTAAGGATTTTCAGAAGCTACTGGGAGATATCAACTGGCTGCGGCCTGCGATTGGCTTGGCCACTGCAGAGCTAAGCAGTTTATTTCAAACCTTACAAGGTGATAAAGATTTAACTAGCCCCAGGAAATTATCAGCTGAGGCGAAGAAGTTAGCTCTAGTAGAAAGGAACTGCAGGATACACATCTAGATCGTATTGATCCAAAGATGGCCTTCGTCTTACCTTACCTTCTAGTTATCTTACCTTCTACTCATTCCCCTACGGGAATTCTCATGCAGAGGGAAGATTATATCTTAGAATGGATATTTTTAGCACATAAACAGATTAAGAAACTAAGAAACTTACATTGAGAAGGCCTCTGAATTGATATTAAAAGGAAAAATGAAACTTCAACAATTAGTCAGAATGGATCCAGCTGAAATTGTGGTACCTTTTACTAATGCAGAGATGGCCTCGTTATGGGCACAAATGAACATTGGCAAAGAGTATGCAGTAATTTCTTGGGAGAGATTAACAACAAATACCCTAAAAGCAAGCGACTCCAATTCATAAAAAGAACTAATTGGATTCTCCCTCATTTAATAAAAGGAACTCCAAAATCTGGAGCCCCTACATTTCACATTGATGCCAATAAATCAGGAAAGGCAGGATATAAATCAGAAGATGTAAGTAAGGTGGCTGAGAGTCCTTATAGGTCAGATTAAAAATCTGAATTATATGCAATACTCATGGTGTTATCAGATTTTCAAGAGTCTCTTAATATGCAGAAAGGCTTGTTTTACACATAGAGACTGCTGAACTTTTTCAGGATGATTCTGAATTGACTTCACTATTTATTCAGCTACAACAAATGATCAGAAATAGGAATTATCCACTATATATAACACACATAAGATCCCATTCAGGTCTGACAGGCTCTCTGGTAAAAGGTAATAATGAAATTGACCAGCTATTGATAGGGAGTGTACTAGAGGCTTCAGAATTAAAAAAAAAAAAAAAAAAAAAAACACCATGTTGACAGCAAAGGTTTAAAGAAAGAATTCTCTATCACTTGGCAACAAGCCAAGGAAATTGTGAGGCAATGTCCTACTTACTCATTACATAACCAAACTCTATTACCTACAGAAAGTAACTCCATTACCTTGAGGGTAACTCTAACAGTACCCAAAGAAATGATATTTGGCAAATGGATGTGTTCCATTTTACAGAGTTTGGTAAACTGAAATCTGTGCACCATACTATAGACACATATTCAGGATTTCAGCGGGCAACTGCCTTAGTGTCAGAAAAGGCTGATTCTGTAATTACACATTTGTTAGAAGTTAAGGCCATTATGGGAATACCCATACAAATTAAAACAAATAACAGTCCGTGTATATCTCTAATGAGATGAAGCAGTTTTTTACATACTATAATATAGAACATGTTACAGGCATATCACACAATCCTACAGGAGAAGAAATTGTGGAGAGATCTAATCGAACTCTAAAGGAGATGCTTAACAGGCAAAAGGGGAACAAAGACCCCTCCCCCAGAGATAGGTTACATAGCACTTTATTAACCTTAAAATTTTTAAATTCTAATGAACAAAACAGTACAGCTGCTGAAAGACATTGGGTTGTAGAAAAAACCTACTGAAGTAAACCAGCCTGTTTATATTAAGGATATTCTGACATCAGATTGGGAAATGGGAAATGTGAGGGAAGGGTTATGCCTATGTTTCCACAGGAAAAGAAAAGCTATGGGTTCCTTCCAAGTTGATAAAACTCAGACATGACAAAGGGAGACTAAAACACTCAACAAAATAAATGATATATATGTGGTGATGTGTATGTCTATGTCTATGAAGACAGCTCTGGAACTGGCTGAGACTAATATGTCTTTACACAGCCAATAACACTTATTGAGTACAAAATTCTCATGACTTGTTATTACATGCCATCATTTAAGATGACATGTATAGAAATTTATATTGCGGTTTGATTATATGATCAAACTAACCTCTGAAGGCAATCGTCTTTCTTTATTGAGCTTCACTAACCAATCTGTACACCCTGTATGCTCCATATAAATGTCTTTACAAAACTATATGTTGCTTGTAAGTTTTGTGTACTGCAGGATGAAAGAAGAAAAAGACAGTCCTGCCAAGATTCACATTCTGGGATGCTGAGATTCTGGGACCATCCATTCCAGCTTAGCGCTTAACTCTACCTCAACTACATCGAAGCTGCTTCTTTCAAAGTCTTACTTCCAGAACTTTTCCAGAATAGCTAGCTCACCTATCCGGCCTTTCAGACTGTCATAATCAAGGTGTCAGCTAAGCAATGAGCTTTCTCAACACAGAGTGACTGGAAGGCAAGTGATTCCAGCTAGCTCTCCGCTGACAATGCCAAATTCCCTATTTCCCTTTGAGCCCCCAGAAGGGAAATCCTTCTCCCAAATTCAGCTTGAAGCAGACAAAAGAAGATGGTCATCCCAGTCCCTTACCTTGTGAGTGATGGTTCTGGTTATGTTATGCATTATAGATATATTGTCATTTTAAGGGATACTTTACAAATGTAGCTTTGAACAAGGAGGCAACTAGAGAGCTTAAACTCAGGGCTTCTACCTTTCCTTTCCTCTTCTCTGTCCTTCCTTTTTTGGTAAAGGAGGGAGAGGTAGGAGAGAGAAGGGGGGATATAGTAATATCATAGAAGTTAGAGAAATAGACAAATAGGGATAGGTTATCAAATTTACTCTTGAACAAAACATTGCATAGCTATATCTTATATTAGTAGAAATCTTTATAATTGTTACAAAGTTAAAGTTATAATTTTTGACATTGGTACAGAATTTATTTTTGATTTATTGTGATACAGATTTAAGGTTTTCATTGGTATAAATTTCTTCTATTGATACAAAGAGTTAAGAATACAAAACTTGCTGGGCAGTGGTGGCACATGCCTTTAATCCCAGCACTTGGGAGGCAGAGACAGGCAGATTTCTGAGTTTGAGGCTAGCCTGGTCTACAGAGTGAGTTCCAGGACAGCTAGGGCTACACAGAGAAACCCTGTCTCGAAAAAACAAAACAAAACAAAACAAATACAAAACTTAGACCCAGTCCTTCCATAGCAACTATTACAAACTGTTTTTAAATGTTTAAGCAATATGAGTTAAGGGCCAGATAGCAAACTCATGGTTCTGAGTTAATTAAAAGGGTGTTTTCAAGATATTTCAACTAGAGAAGGCTGAGAGTAGTTAAGGCTTAACAATTCAGATATACTTTGCATAAATAGTTTTCAAAAATGTCAGAGATCCACAGGATGTGACATTTAATGTTATTTGGTCATTTGATGCTGAGACATATCTGCTCCTGATGGCACCCCCTCTTTCTTCAATTCCAAAAAGATACTGAGCATCTGTACCTCCAGGCGAGGTTGTTTATGGTGCCAAGGTAGCAAGTGGGCAGAAATTGTCCATGAGAAGACACAAGATACAGGATAATTGACAGCTTAGTTCTGCCAAGACGGATTAAGACAGTCCTTTATAATTGCTGTTTCACACAGTCTGTCAGTTGATCCTGGGCCAGAAGGCAAAAGACCGATGCTCTCACGTGTTGCAGACTGAGGGACTGTCCAGGTGATCAGCGGTCTCTATAAACTGGTTACGTTTTAGAAGTTATGTTTTGTGCTCCTTATATTTTCAGGTAATATTTAAGTCATTCTCGGATTTCTGATGGGGTTGAAGAAAGGGTGTGGTCTCACAGCCAACCCAAGCTGTTTAGCATTGAGAAAGATGACAGATTTGAGAGGTTGGTTTTCAGGTGGTATACAACCTAAAACTAGGACATAATCCAGGTGTAGGATGAAGCCTTTTTAAGTTAGATGGATGGCAGAGTAACTCATAGAGAAGTTCTGCAATTGTTAGTGTTTAAAAAAAAATGGTCTTAATGCTGAAAGAAACTGTGAGTAGAGCACAGCATACATCACCAGGGGATGAAATGAAGCAGTGATGCTGAAATGAAGCAGTGATGCTCTTACGCTATAATGCAAAATCCTGCCTCAGAACAAAGGAGGAAAGAGACACACTTGTGCTTCTGTGCAGGAGGGTGAAATCTGCAGAGTGTATCTACTGCAACAACCAGAAAGAACCAGACGTCTACCTGGAGTGCTCGTGACTGAAGGCACTGGATGGCTACGGAGCAGCTCCAGAGAGGAAGAAACTGTCAGGAGAGAGTTCTTTTATACTTATTTATTTATTTTTGAGATTCATCCATTTCTATGTTTCGCCTTTATGTATTTCTGAGTACCACATGTATGCAGTGTCCATGGAGGTCAGAAGGTCTGGATCCCCTTACAGACAGTTGTGAACTACCATGTAGGTGCTAGGATTTGAACTTGGGTCCTTTGCAAGAGCACCTTCCCCTTTCCTTTTGAGTTTATGAACTAAAGAAACTCACTCTTGCCAATTAGCTTTGTGCCAGAGATCTTAATTAATAAGACAAGTGAAAGAAATAAAAGGTAGAAGAAATGGAAAACAATAAAACTCTTCATATTTAACATAACATGATGCTCTCCATAGAAAAACCCAGAAGGCTATAAATAATTTTTTTGTTTTTTGAGACAAGATTTCTCTGGCTCTTCTGAAACCTAAATAAAATATTGAAAATATAAAAAGGTAGGTACATACATATGTACACATATATCACTTTGTTGCAGGTATTTTTAGCACTATCTCTGCCTCTATCCAGACAGCCTGACCTCCCTAACTGTGAGAACTGTCTCCAAATACCACTGCTCTGTGGCCAAGATCAATCCCAACCAAGTTCCTCAATACAAAGTGCTTTCTGGTCCCAAACACCAGTAAGTACCATGTGTACACGGAAATCATGTATGTAGTGCTGTGGAGAGTTAGCAGTATTCTTATTTTGTTGTTATTACACAGACTTTAATTTTCTGGCTAGATATAAAGAAATATAAATGATTTGTGAATTGAGTTTGTACTTGATAATCTTTTCTAAACTTTATTACTTTTAATTATAATGAATTGAGAATCTCATACATGTATATATACAGTGAACTTTGATCACATCATTCCTCATGCCTCCCTTAGTTCCTCCCAGATTCATTCCCCATCTCTCAGCCCTCACCCACCAAGGCTGATTTGTACTGCCCATAGACTCGTGAGGGGGCCATCCATCCACTGGAGCATGGTCAACCTATCTTCAAGGGCCACACCTTCAACACAAACTTATTCCCCATTCCTAAAAGTCATCAACCATCACCTGCCCCTCCCTGCAATTCTTTTATTTTTAATATTTTATTTATATTTTAGAAGAGCAGGGCTGCACAGAGAAATCCTGTCTCAAAAGACAAAACAATTATTTATAGCCTTCTGAGTTTTCTATATAGAACATCATATAATAATTAATTAATCAATTAATCAAGTTCTCTGGCAGGGGCTGGAGAGATGGTTCAGTGGTTAAGAGTACTGACTGCTCTTCCCGAGGTTCTGAGTTCAATTCCCAACAGCTCACAACCATCTGTAACAGGATCCGATGCCCTCTTCTGGTGTGTCTGAGACAGCTACAGTGTACTCACATATATAAAATAAATAAATAAATTGTTTTCAAAAAAGATCTCTGGCACAAAGCTGAAGTGGCAAGAGTGAGTTTCTTTGGTTCATAAACTCAAAAGGAAAGCTTTTATGCTTCACTGTGATCTCTACGATTTTTAGAACACTATTGCAAATTAAGTTCATTCTATCTCCTTAAGCTGTGTGACTGGGAGGGTTCTGACTAGATTTCTAATTATATTAATTTTCTACATTTAATGAAACCACTATGACTCTGTTCCTACTGTTAATATGAAAAATCACAGTGGTTTTCAAAAACTACTTTGTTAATAAACACTTAAAAATATATTGAATCTATCACTGGGGTTCAATGGCCACCTGTAGTTAGTTGACCACACCCCTTCCCTCCACTAGACTACATTTTTATTCTCTTTCTGGATACTTCCTAGCGCTCCCTCCATCCACCCCTCCGATCACGCCCACCCCTTCCTGCTGGCTGGCTTACCTGGCTCCCTTGTACCTGTTCCTGCCACCAGGCTTATTCTGCATGAGCCGGGCACAGGCTTTCTGCCTCTCTCTGGGAGTGAGGCAATGGGACCTGAGCGGGAATGGGGGTGATCTGGTGAAGGGGACACCCTTCTCGGTTTCTTTGGCTTCTTTTTTTGTGCCATGCGGCTTTCCTATAGGAAGACACAAGAGCAAATTCAAACTCTTTAAAAACAAGTCCAGTGCTCTTGGGGTGGGACTATTTGACACTTAGCTGTGTCTTCAATGCAGCCTCTGGTTGGTCGCAAAGCACCTCTGCCATGTTGGTAACTGGTTCCCTTTGCTTCTCTGAGCTCTTGCTGTTTTTGAAACAGACATTCACACGGTGAAGACATTTTAGTCTACAGGAAAAAAAGAGCCTCTTTGAGGTCGCCACTACAGTTAACAGGGAGCAGTCTAAATCCGGACCTAAGTACAGGAGTGTGGCCTTACTCCACCAAGGCTGCCAAAGCCAAGACTTAGGAAGGATGTCAGCACACAGCACATGGGTGAGCCTGCCTCCGAGGGGGATGCTTCACTGAATGTAAATGCTGACAAGGGAAGGAGGCAGGCCCCCACACACTGAAGAGACCTTCTCTTTGTAGTTTTACTAAATCACTACATCAGTCAATAATATTTGCTCAACCATTCCATGCTATGCCAAGGCCAAGCTCTGCCCTCATGAGTTTCTCAGTGCCGAACAGACAAGCCCTGTCAGCAGCACTTGGTCATGAGAGGCTCCGCTTATCCCTTTAGGAGCACAGACAGTGTTCCTAAGCAGTCCTGGAAGAAGTCCTTCTTGGAACACCATCCACTGCTCTTAAAATGGCAAGAGGAGCAGGGTTAAGGAACATAAGAGTTTTGGGGTGTGGGAGGCATGCACAGAGGCCATTAAAAAGGAATGTCCTCCCCTAAGATAAGCCTTAGAAAGAGGGCCTCGCTTGCTCTTCTCCACTCTTGAAAGATCACACGCTTTCATTTCAAGATACTTAGATTACATCCGGAGTTCCAGCTCTTAAGATATTCAAGAATTAATATCCAATGCACATTTTTTGAAGATTTGTTTATAAATATACTCGATGCTTCTCAATATCTCTGACACTCTACCTACACTCTTCCATATGTCTTATAAATACCAAGGAGCAAAGGTCCCACGGGACACACTTAGAGCCAGCAGAGTTAAATTTGTTACTTCAAACGAGGACATAAATACCTGACCTCAAAGTGAAAAGCAACTTTAAAATCAGATACTGGACTGTTGTATCTCTGTAAAGACACACAAAGAGAACTGTCTGTCCCTAGCTCAGTGGTCACCTGACTGCATGGCTGTACAGTCAGTCCCCTTCCCCCACCTACTGCCTTAGAGAAGCAGACACTCTCCTGGCCCTGCTCAGGACCTGGACTTGCCATCCACCCCAGCCTGTAAGCAGAGCTGAAAGGTCAGCCTGAGCAATGCTGGAGACTCCATGCTTCCTGATCAAAGGAGCAGGATACAGAGTCTCAGGAACCAATACCTCCCTCTTTCTACCTCCAATGTGGACCTAGAGCCTGGAGCTGTGAGCAGCATCAGACACACAGTAGGGCAGCAGAAAAAAACAATAGGAGAGGAAGAAGACTAAGCACATCATAGTTAAGTAAAGAAAATGGTAAACCATACCGGTTTATTTGTGTGCTTAAAGCAGTATTCATATTTCACTTGATTTTTTCCAGATCTTCTATATGAAATTACTTTATCTGTAATTCTCTGCTGAAGAGGCTGTACCACATTTTCAACCCATTTCTTATGTAACATCTCTTTTCTTCTTTCCTTAAAAACAGCCAGATGCTGTAAATATGTATCCAATCTCTAACAAAGTAATATAAAAAGACAAATTACAAACATTTTCACTTATCACTTTATTAGTGAGGAAGGAAACACCCATTCCTAAGCTCTGCTATCCGTGCTGCCTACTCCTTACACCAAGTCACTGCAGTGCAGAATAAACTTCAGAATAAACACAGGGCAGGAAGAAAATATGGAAAATTCTAAATCTCTCTGCACCTTCAGATTAAACTGTTATCCAACTTATAAAGCAAATTTAGCTTTGCCTAACTCACTCACCAAATTCTTATTTCTTTCTAAGATTTTCAAAATGTTATCCAGTCACACATTCCATATCTAGGATTCACTGCCAAAAGGTCTGTGCCTGGATGGGAAGAGTAATTCCAAAAGGTCTGAGCCTGGATGAGAAGAGTAATTCCAAGAGGTCTGTGCCTGGATGGGAAGAGTAATTCCAAGCCAGCCATCTGGTAAGTCACTACATTTGCCTTCGTAACACTCTCTGCTGCTTTTGAAACTCAAATGAGAATTTATGGGCAAGTGATTAGCTACTGCGTAGCCCACTGCTCTCTTACAGTGTACTCAATAAACTGTTCTCAGAGAGAAAGAGAATGTAAATGACGAATCACAATAAAAATGCCAAGGAATTGTTATAATACTAAATTTCAATCTGTCAGATGAAAACACTTTTAAAGCTTATCCCATAGAGATTATTAGTTACTTAACTGGTCATTACCCTTAAATACTAATGAATCACTGGTGGTTTTATATAGCCCAACATGAAATGGGAAAGTAGGGAAAAGAGGCAAGTTTTGGTAGAAAAGATGTTCTGTTAAGCATAAGACAAAGAAGGGGAACAGTTAAAACATTCACTCAGCCTCCCCAAGGGCAAGCAGGACCATACAAGACGTGGGACATTTCAGTGATCCTGCAAGGAGGTAACAGATTCTCAGTGCTTGATGGCTTAAAGGTGTGAGCCAGAGGCACCTTACCCTGCCTGCAAGTGAGTCTCTGGCAGAATATTCCAGCCTAAATGTTAAGTGTCCCCCAGAACTTGAGTGCTGGTTTGTGTTTCCAGCTGGTGGGACTACTGAGGTGGGGTAGAAACTTTAGGAGGCAGGGCTGGCAGACGGAGGTTAGGGTGTGGAAAGCATGCCTTTGAAGAAGCTACTGAGACTCTGACCCCTTCTCTCCTTTTGTTTTGCTTCCTGGACACACAAAGATGAGCAGCTCTGCCTCTGTCTGCCATTCTGCTCTGCTCTAACATAGACTCTCAGTGATGGATGACTGTGAGAGCCCTGGGTCTCTGAGCCAAACACATTTTCACTCCTCTAAGCTTTGTGATCTTCCCAGCAGAGCATGATGGCAGCTACTGGTCAAGCTGCCTGGCATCATGTCTGCTCCTCAGAACAGTGTGCAGCCAGAGCTTACCTTCACAACATAGTTTTCTCTAAATAATATTGCATGCACAGCTTCATCGATGTCTTCTCTGGCTAATACCTAAAAGAAAAAAAAATTGAATGGTAGGTCAAAAATTCTGAAGGACCAATCAGAATGGCAAATCCCAGGGCAATGGTCCAGTATCACTAGTACAAATCTAATGCCTGTATCTCAAAACATAGTTTTAACTTGTTACTGTGGGAAGATTTAAATTCTATTCTCCATGAACCCATAACCTAGTTTTAATAAGTTCCAACTCAATCTCACCTCATATAAACCCCTACTCATTTTTCTGTCATCCACCTAGACTATTTTGAAACACATTCCCTGATATTATATCATTAAATTGTATTTTGTTAATGTTCTAAGAAGTTAGGGCTGAAGAGATGGCTCAGCAGTTAGAAGCACCTACTGCAGAGGACCAGGTATGAATTCCTGCCCCAGTGTCCAGCAGTTCAGTTCACAGCTGCTTGTAACTCTACCTCACGGAACCCAACACCTCTGGCCTCTATAGGCATGCACCTGCACTAAAGTGCACAGATAGCACATAATTCAAAATAAAATAAAAAGTTCCAAGAAGCTTGCTAGTCATTTTTATATGAAATGAGCTCTCTTTTTCAGACATTCTTACATCTTAGGAACCCCTTGAAGATTTGCCTTCTGCCAGGTCTCTTCATACATCAAAACCTCAAGGGGCAGGGATGTGGTTCAGTTGGTGGAATGCTTGCCTGGGAGACATGAAGCCTTCCAAGCTCTTAGTTCAAGTCTTAAAATGGCACTGGGCAGTGGTGGCACACGCCTTTAATCCCAGCACTTGGGAGACAGAGGCAGGTGGATTTCTGAGTTGGAGGCCAGCCTGGTCTACAAAGTGAGTTCCAGGACAGCCAGGGCTACACAGAAAAACCCTGTCTCGAAAAACCAAAAAAAAAAAAAAAAGTCTTAAAATGGCACAAAATAGGTGTGGTGGTGTTAGAGGCCAACCTGGGTAACATGAGACCCTGTGTCAAAAAAAACTAACAGCAAAACTCAGAAAGTTCAATTTAGAGCTGGCCTCAGAAAAGCAGAAAACTCAACTGACTGAAACCGGCCCAGAGCCTCAGAGCTGTGCAGGACCTTGACGTTTTCATTATGAGTTTGAGAATGTCAATGCACCAAACCCTCACTTCGCTGCTTTTTCAGCTGCATCACTGGAACAGCCCAGCAGCCTTTCTTCTGAAATGACTAAAGAGGAACAACTGGAAAGGCAATGCAAATCTGGAGACTGAAAGACATATACTGTTACCTAACATAACAGCCCTTCAGGAAAACTCTTAGAATTTCTTAGAATTTTGTTATTTAGTTGTGGCTCATCTTTCTGGTCTACCACACTGGATCCATCAAGACCAAGTAAATCCTAACCTCAGGCACCACATCCGTAAATAAGAGAAGTCTCAAAAGGAGAGTTGCATTTTTCCACCCAAAATGTATGCTCACGTGAAATCCAAAGTGCTATCTGATCACCTTATCCTCTCCAGTGTAAGTTCTAGAGTATGTACAATTTTACCTTAAAGCCTGGTCAGAATTATTTTAAGATGGCAATGAAAAAAAAGTATGTAAAACAAGAAGTTCCCCTGATCCCGAACTGTGAACACAGAATAATCACTATTTAGAAAAGTAGAAACAGATACGTTGGTAAGTATCATAGTATGCTTATCACATACTTTAGACTCCCTAGTAAGAGTATAAATAAATGAAGAAATGTAATATACACTGTTGGTCAACAACTCTTTTTATGAAAAAAAAAGTTAGCTAGGTAGGATGGCACATACCTTTACTCCTACCACTTTGGAGGCAGAGTCAGGATCTCTTAAAAGTTCCAGGCTAGCCCAGTCTACATAGCAAATTCCAGACCAGCCAGGTCTACTATAAAATAATAATAGTGATGATGATGATGATGATGATGGTGATGGTGATGGTGAGGAGGAGAAAGAAGAGGAGGAGATGATGAGAGGCTGTCAGGATGGGTCAGCCAGTAAAGATGCTTATCACCATTCCTGACCACTAGGTTCAATCCCTGGGACACACGTGGTAGGAGAGAACCCACTCCTGAAAACTGTCCTCTGACTTCCTGACCCATATGTTTGCCATCTGCATACACACACATACAGATGAATAGAATTTAATTTTTAAAAAGAGATCTAGATTGTCATTGATAAGTCATTTTTTGAACTTTTTTTCAGAAAATATAGACGTGTTAATGATTCATAGCAGCTTCAATGAAATCCCCTGTTCACAAATGCAAAAATATTAAACTCATATTTCACAATTCTTATTGTCACCATGGCAAAGGGGGCAAGATAAATTCTCAAGAGCTTTCCTTACAATAAGGCAAACCATAGAATCCTATAAAACTAAAGCTTTATGAACAAATCATTATCAGATATGGCAGGGCAAGCTCTGGGCTATCACATTTACCTACCTGGCAGCCATCCTGTCTTTCAGGATGGCTTTTGGTCAAATTTGTACCCAGGCATTTCCACTCACTGGATCCTTCTACATACCTAATCTAAGCCATGAAATACTGGAAATATACATGTGATTGAGGCCAAATTGGTCCTAAACACAAGGGATTTTGTGTCCCATTGAAAGATGCCTCAAAAAGAAAATCAAGGGCTGGAGAGATACCTCAGCGGTTAAAAACACTGACTGCTTCGAGGCCAGCCTGGTCTACAGAGTGAGTTCCAGGACAGCCAGGGCAACACAGAGAAACCCTGTCTCGAAAAACCAAAAAAAAAAAAAAAAAAACACTGACTGCTCATCCAGAGGTCCTGAGTTCAATTCCCATCAACCACATGGTGGCTCAAAACCATCTGGAATGAGATCTGATGTCCTCTTCTGGTATGTCTGAACATAGCTACAGTATATATAAGATAAATAAATGGTTCTTAAAAAGAAAAAGAAAAAAATCAAGAGGCCTTGAAGTACTTTCACTCAAGTAACCCCATATCAATCTTGACAGGGGATCTACAACAGGAACTATCACTTGGCTCCAAATAAAATTAGTTTGCTTCTTATGAAAAAGAAAGGAGGAAGGAAGGAGAGAGAGAGGGAAGGACAGAGGGATAAGGGAGGGAGGGAGGAAGGAAGGAAGAAAAGAGGGAAGAAAGGAAGGAAAAAGAAAAAGAAAAGCTGTGCTATGTTACCTCCATTAAAGAAACAGACTCCGGCTCTGGCCATTCCTTTAGTTTCTCCACACTGAAATGTTCAGCACAGTTTGAAGTTTTTGTGTCAGCCATAAGTAGTAGAATCCCTGAGCAAGAAAAACTGAGGAGACTTAGTGTGTCAATGTGGAAAAAGCATGGTCTTAGAGACTTCGAACTACGTTTAGACACCCCTCTTTCTTGTGTCCTAGAGACCCCTCCCTCACTCTTCTGTGACTGAAGCAGGTATCATTACTGGTTGCATAGCCCAAGGCTGAGGGTGATGGCTCTCAGCAGGGAGAGGTGGCTGCCTCTGGCTGCAGGCCTCCCCTCGGAAGGCTGTTCCTGGGTTGTTAAGTGGATAAGGGAGGCTACCTTAGGCCTCAGGTGGAAGCTCCTGCACTGATGGTTCCACCGTTACTTCAGGCACGCAGGCCTCCTCTCAGATGGATGTTCCCGCGCTGTCACCGCAGGACACAGGCCTCCCCTCCCAACAGATGGACGCTCCTGTGCGGGTCACTGGTCACCTCAGGCCCACAGAACTCCCAGGTTACCTCAGGGCTGGCCTACTCTGCGGCTGGTTGCTGCCCTGTGCACACTGCGCACTACCTCAGTCAGTTCCGGTGGGTGGTGCCCGTGCCCCAGCCTCAGGCTGAGTGTAGGAAGCAAGGCCACGCGGTCTAGCTGGCCTGCGACACCAACGTTCCTGGAATGGCGTATCCACAGGTAACTAGAACACTGTCTTTAAACTTAGCCTCTCTCCTTGCCTTTCAGAGGCATTTCCCCTCAATTTGTAAGAGTGTGGGATGTCAAGAGTCCCTGGTTAAAGTTAGTAGTTATTGATAAAAATAATTTAGAAAGTGTAAATACAAATGTATTTAATGTTAAGTAGTAGTGATAACAAATTGTAACACCTGACAAATATTAAATATGGTTAAAATATACAATGTAACAGTATCACATTCTGTGTGGTAGTTGTCTACAACCTTTCATATTTCATCTTAAGCCTATGTACCCAGAGGCTAGCCTGGAACTTGGAATCCTCCTGCGTCGGCCTCAGGGGGGGTAGAGGAATTATAGTCATGTACAACCAGAGAGAAGCTCTTTCAAAGGAAATATTTGTGAAGTATTTGGAATTGATATTCCCATCCAAGGACAGGGAAAGAAAAAGGAGTCTACTCTCCAACATCTGGAAAGACAATCTTTGGAAACTTATCTAAGAACTGCTTCTACATTCTGTTGTGGTTGAGAACTGTGTAGCAATAGGTAAAGCAAGAAAGACCCTGTTTTCATTATTGAAACTGGATGAGGGTTTCTTATACAATTATCTCTATTTGTATATACTTTTCTGAAATTTCTCACAGTATTTTAAATTTTTTTATTGAGTTTTCACCTGGAACCATGTGTAGATTGAAGGAAAGAATTTAAGAGACTGGATAACTGTTCTGGAGAATAAGGCAGATAATAAATAGAATGAGACAGTACAATCACTATCTTAAGGTTCAATTTCAATGGTGCCTGGGCAGAAAGAATAACTCAGTCACAAACCAAATGAATTGAGACAGACATCCAGTAAAATCACCATTTCTATTGAATCCTTCAGTAATACTTTTTAACTTCAGAGGAAAATATCCTTCTGGGGAAAGGTACTGTCATTTTTTAATCATCACAGACACTGAACTAAAAACTGACAGTTTATTGCAGATAAGAACAGAATGGTTCTTAAATGTCTTCCTTGGTCCCTCTCAGAAGGACTCCTCCCAGCAGGTAACTTCCTCCAAAGCATCCGTCTTCAGTGGGCCCTTGCAGATCAAGAGTCAGGATATGTGGCTGTCATAACCTTTGGAAAGTGACAAAAGAAAAGAGTTGAGTGTGCCATAGGGATAAAGTACTTACAGGACCAGAGAGTCCCTTGGCTAAGGGGAGCCAGTCCTTGAAGCCACTCTGGCCAGAGCTGAATCCTCTCACAGAATCTAGCCCTCAGCCCTTCTTGATACTCATTCTCAGATTACCCCATGGCTTCAAATAACATGATATCAGGATGACTCAAGTATGATGTCCAACCTAGTAACTCCTCTGACCTCTGGACTAATCCACCTTCCCACTACATTGCTCCTTTGAGGCATTAAGTTAAAAGCTAAATGTTGCTAACTATAGCTGACTATTACTACAATATACTTGACTTTCATCTTAGAATCTTTTAGGGACTGTTAGGCTTTAAATGTGTGAAGGTAAGTCTTACATGATTTACAAAAAAGATCAAGAATGTGTGTGTGACACAGTCACCTCTACCTGTCCTTAGAAATGTGGCCAGACCCACCTCACCTAATACTTGGTGGGCATATGTGTCAAAAGAGGCAAACATTTTCTCCCTCAAAATTTCACAGGATGCTGTTACAAACTCAAAAGTGTGCCCTTTAGGTGTGAGCCTGCTGTCAGAATGGCAGTACTCCCTGTTTAAGAAGAAAAAAATAGGAGGTCACCTGTTTTCAGTCCTTTCTCTAACCCTGTTATTTCCCTCCTGCCTCCCACCCTAAATAAAAACAAGAAACACTAGAATTTATTTATATGTATTGATGTTGTAGGTCTAGATGGGAAAAAAAAGTAAATGTCCCACTTCTCTGTTTAAAAAAAAAAAGAGTGTATGTGTGTGTGTGTGTGTGTGTGTGTGTGTGTGTGTGTGTGGTCTTCCTTTAATCCTGCACTCCAAAGGCAGAAGCAGTCAGAGCTCTGTAAATCTGAGGCCAAACTGTACAGTAAGCTCCAAGCTAGGAAGTGTAACATAATAAGACCCTGTCTCAGGAGAGAATGGAAACCTAACAGTCCCTGACAGAGTTGGGGAAATGGGCCTCTCCTGGACCAGAGGGAGACTTGGGATGAATTAGTAGGGGTGACCTTAGCTGTGACTCAACATTGGGGACATGGAACCTGAAGAGGATACCTCCAGCAGCCAGATAGGAACCCCAGAGGAGGTAGGGACACCAACCCACCCACAAAACTTTTGATTCAAGCTTTAACCTGTCTACAAAAATGCAGGGATGGGGGTCAGGGTGGGGCTGAGTGGAGTACAGACTGAGGGAATGGCCAACCAATAACTGTCCTAACTTGAGACCCATTCCATGGGTAAGCACCAATCCCTGACACTATTAATGATACTCTGTGATGCTTGCAGACAAGAGTCTAGCACAGCTGTCCTCTGAGAGGTTCCACCCAGCAGCTGACTTAGACAGATGCAGAGACCTACAGCCAAACAGTGGATTGAACTTGGGGACTCTTATGGAAGAACAGGAGGAAGGATTGTGGGCCCTGAAGGAGATAGGAACTCCACAGGAAGATCAACAGAGTAAAATAACCTGAACCCTTGGGGCTCTCAGAAGACTGAACCATCAACCAAAGAACATGCACAGGCTGGACCTAGGCCTCTCTGCACATAGATAATAGATGTGCAGCTTGGTCTTTATGTAGGTCTACACAACTGGAGCAGGGGGCTCTCCAAAAGCTGTTGCCTGTACATAGGATATGTTCTTATAGCTGGGCTGCTTTGTCTGGCCTGAGTGGGTGAGAATATGCCTAGCTTCTCAGAGCCTTGATGTATCAGATTTAGGGGTAGGGTTCACTGGAGGCCCACACTAGCTCAGAGGAGAAGGGGAGGGAAGTATTGTGGGAGGGGGTGGCTGGGAGAAGGCAGTGAGTAGGATGTAAAGTGAATATGTAAAGAAAAAAATGTAAATTTTAAAAAAAGACTTTGTCTCAAAAATCAACCAAAACAAACAATAAACTCATCCATATTGATATTTAAAAAGTAAGAGGTTTAATGAGAGAAAAGAACTTCTTTTTCTTGAACAATGTTGGTGTTTTCTGGATCCTTTCCCTCAGTCACTACTACAGAGTAGTGAAAGGCAGAGTCTAAACTCCTTCCCCATGTACAGAGACCGGCTCTCTGCCTTATACCCTGAATAAGACTGTTGAGCTAGGAATGTAGTTCACTTAGCTTGAACAAAGCCCTGAGTCTGATCCCTACCACTGCATAAACTGAGCATTTAGCAATCACTCAGGAAGTGGGAACAAAAGGATCTGAAATTCAAGTTCATCCTTGGCTAGACAGTGAGTTTGATACCAGCCAAAGTTACATGAGACCTTGCCCTGCCTCAAAAAAAAAAAAAAAAGCAAAAACAGATAAACACTACACACACACACACACACACACACACACACACACACACACAGGCACGCGCGCCTCTACCTAAAAGTACAAAGTTTCCTCATGTCATCTACAGCAACAGACCGGATGATTAGAAAATGAATCCAAGTTACATTTCTGGAGAAGCATGGTCTCTAGATGAAAGCTACAGAAGTTCCAGTAGAGGCTTAGGGCCAGAGACAACACTAAGAAATTGGCTGGAAGGAAGTCATGAGGAGATCTGCCATGACTCTAAGAAGTCTCTCTTAGCGATGATGAGAGGAAAAAAGAACCCCCTTTTAACACATGCCAAGCTTCCTGCCCCCACTACACAGCTTTCTTTCCTCCTACCAAGACTCTAAAAAGATGAAGAATCACAAAGTTAAGACACTGAGATAAGGGGCTGAAGAGATGACTCAGTGATTAAGAGCACAGACTGGTCTTCCAGAGGTCCTGAGTTCAATTCCCAGCAACCACATGGTGGCTCACAACCATCTGTAATGGGATCTGACGCCCTCTTCTGGTGTGTCTGAAGATAGCTACAGTGTACTCATATATATATATATATATATATATATATATAATAAATCTTTAAAAAAAAGATACGGATAAAAAAATGCATGAAGAAAAGAATGAGAGACATCACCTCATTCTGTTTTTTATGCCAATAACAGCAGCAGCCCAGTGATGCTTACATGTTCATCATTATTCCACCAAAGCACAGTTAGCTACTCAAGCGAGGCACTTTGTCATCAGAAGCACTTACCATTTGAGAATATGGAGGGTGGGGAAAAGGTCTTCAACAGAGCATGCTTATTGCTTACTTGTTCATCAGTTTCCTTTCTGAGATGCAGGAGACTGAACTGTGCACATGCCAGGTAAGTGCCCACACTGGGCTACATCCCTAGCCCCAGAACATGTTTAAATAAACAGCTAGAAAAAACTAAATTGCTTAATAATCGTACTCCATAAATACATATTGTAATGGCAAGAGGTATCTTCACTTTAGCCCCAGAGAACATCATCTTTATTTTTTGTGCTTCTTCCTTTTGTGCTAGCCCTGAGGTCCACTTCTGAGTCAAGAGTAGTTGCTCTCATTCATTTCTCATATCAAGCACTAATGTCCTCTGTCAGCATGCTCTCTCCACAGGTCCCCATGACCACACAGCCATCACTAGGCCTGGCTCCTGACCCAGTACCCTGGCCTGCCAGCTAGACTCCCAGCTTCTGTTCTGGCTTGTATCTCATTGCATACAAGTTTGTCAGGTGTAGTGGTGCACACCTGTAATCCTAGCACTGGGAAGGTGGAGATAGAAAGATTAAGAATTCCTTCCTTAGCTACCTAGAGTTCAAGGCCAGCCTAGGCTACATGAAGCCGTGATACCCTGACTCTAAAAAAACTAGTCAACCACCAATTAGGAAAAGAAAAAGGAAAACAAAATAAAAACTGCCCTAGAAGGTATTTTGATGTGTGTCCTCCCCGGAGCTTTGGGATAGTTTCTGCATGAGTGGGCATCTGCCTCCTCTCCAGTCTCCTCTTGTCAACATCACTCCACTCAGTCTGCTTTCTACACCACTATCTCTTCATGCAGATTCTTCCCCTAAAACTCTTCATGGCCCACCCTCAGTATCTAAGACCATGGTTCAATGTCACCTCCTCCAAGAGACCTTTCCTGATTTCTCCATTTAAAACAGTGCCCTCATCTGTCATCTTTCTTGAACACCCCTATCTATTTTCTTCTCCTTGCTTTGTTAACTTACCTGTTATACATGTATTTTGGTTGTTTTCCATCTTTGCCACAAGAGCAGAGGTTTGCCTGTTTTGTTCACCACTATGCCTCCAGCTCCTTACATACAGCCTGACCCAGAGCAGCCATTTGTTAAAATGTAGGGGAACAAAGTAAGCAACCACACAGAAAAGTCCCAAAGCACATCAGGAAAAGCAGGTAAGGCACAGTGCTCATAGTTTCAGCATGCTTTCATGGGAGCAAGACGAAACCCTCCCGGTCAAGCCACTCCGGAGACTCAAGTGTAAGAGCACCCTCTGTGCCTGTGGTGTCAGATTGAGTTTTGTCAAATGACATGACAATACTGTAGTTACCTTGGGATAGCAGGTCTCTCTAGACACTTTATATTTGGGAGCTATTACTTTAGTTCTTAAAGTTTGCTACTTTTAGTATTGGTCCTTTTCAAAACTAACTCTTGATTGAATTAAAAGAAACAATTCTGGGGCCTAGGTTGACTATAGGTGAATGGAAGAGAGAGTGCAGAGGTAGCATAAAGACTGGATGTCTTGGGCCTCCACCACTGGGGATGTCGACTATGGCTCCCCCAAGCTGCCTCTCAATAAGGACACCTGTCTCAGTCTCTTCTACTCTGTCACCCACTGGAGGATGCTCTATTGCCTCCTCTCTTCTAAAAAGCCTGCCATGTCGAGAAGCTTAGCCTTTGAAGTCAGCCAGTGCCGCCCTGTGTGTCACAACATAGGCCCGACTGTCCCAGCTCTCACCGCATCCTGGTTAGCTTTCATCCCTTTCTACCTCCTGGCATAAGGTTACAGAATGGTGACCTTCAGAGCTGATCCCTTTGGAACTTGGGTTCTTTCTCTCCTGGAGATGTGAAGCTCCAGTGTCCAGACAGGAGAGCCCATTGTTTCTGCAGGGAAGGACCAGGAGAAATCCTTTTAACATGTAACTTAGTAGAATATCTTAATATTTTTATTTAAATATCAAAGTGTATGCGGTCTGTTTAAATCCACATTTTTATGAAAAGAAAACTAAAAAGAACTACCTTGCTCCAGCATTAATTTTGTCTAAAACCTCTGTGCTATGTAATGAGAGACGGTCCTTGTCCTGTATGACCCCTCAGAACTGTGCATTTGCTGTCCCTGAGAAGGTCTAGTGATCTAAAATAAACAGGACGTAGTAAAACTGGTCCTCCAGATCTGGTCAGAGTGACTGTCCTGCAGCAAGCTGCTGCTTAGCTGTGCGTTGTAGCAGACTGCAGCTAAACAAGCCAAGCTTCTTTGTCTTTCCAAGCATTTGCAGAGACCAGCAGAGTCCCTAATAAGAACACGGATGGAGCACACAAAAATGAATGTATCTTTCCCAGGATCTTTTCCCTGTGCCTCCTACTGTCCAAGCCTGTTGTTATCTATGCTGCTTTAACACTAGGTTGCATTCTAACCCCAGGTTTCCATGAATTCTGCATAATACTTGAAGCCCTACAGAGAATATGGTTGGTAACTGGGGTGCAGTTAGTGATTGGGAGGAGAGAAGACAGAGTGGATCTGTCCATACTTACTGCTCTAAAAGTAACCTCTAATAAATTCATTTTACTCATTAGGATTAACTTGAACAAGTCATTTTGGAGTTGCTGACACCAGTCCAGTTTGGGGACAGATGTCAATTTTCTCTGTCCCCCCAAAATCACACCATGCCTGCCTTCTGCATACCTGCTGCATTGGGTTACCTCTTCATGCACAGAAGCTAGTCTGACTCCTTTTCCAGGGGGAACTGGCTGACCTAAGCTTCTAGTCTAAAATGGAAATTCTCAAGTACTCAAAAATGGGGGCTGGAGAGATGCCTCAGAGGTTGAGAACACCGACTGCTCTTCCAGAAGTCCTGAGTTCAATTCTCAGCAACCACATATTGGCTCACAACCATCTATAAGGAAGGCTGGCACCCTCATCTGCAGGCATATATGCAGACATAACACCATGCACATAATAAATAAAGAAATCTTTTTTTAAAAATGCGATATTCTTATCTGGGTCATACTCTGAGAAGTTTATGAAAACAAATCCCCCTTTTTTGTACCATTGATAGAAATTACAGTTAAGATGTTCATTTTTGGGTAAACAAGATGGCTCAACAGTAAGAACACTTGCTACCAAGTCTTATGACTTGAGTTTGATCCACAGGACACACATGGCAGAAAAAGAGAACTAACTTAGGCACTGACCTTTCAGCTCTACCTGTGTAGTGTGGTACACACTTGTGTGCTCACTATCCCCACTCTCCCTGAGTCCCTGCCTCTCTGCTTCCCTCTCTCCCTGCCTCCCTCTCCTCTTCTCTTTCAGTAGATAAATATATAAATAAATATAATTTAAATGGACTATTATTTTTGTTTGTTTGTTTTTTGAGACAGTGTTTCTCTAGATAGTCCTGGCTGTTCCGGAACTTCTTCTGTAGACCAGGATGGCCTTGAACTCAGAACTCAGAGATCCTTCCACTTCTGTCTCCCGAATACTGGGATTATAGGCATGCACCACCACTCACTGGCTTGGAATACTATTTTTAATATGCTAGTTATCTAAAATCTCACTCAAACACATTTACTCTCTTGGAAAGCATGGCACTTAGAGATTATGGAGGAGTTGGCGCCTTTGGACCCTGATATACAAATAAATAGGGCCTAGTTTCAACAGTTTTGTATTCCTTGTTTCCAGCTCCTATCCAACCAACAAAAGATTATATTATCAAGCTGCACAGCCAGAAACTGAGAAGTCTACAACAGCCAACTCTATCCCAAACATTATCTGTTTCTATTTATTTTTTTCTGAGACAAAGAGGCTGGTCTCAGACTCTAGGATTCAGCCTCCAATGTGGTTGGATCACAGGTGCATACATGAATCCAGTCCATTCTCTTTTTACCTTAAAGCACTCTAATGTCTGTGAGACAATTAAGCACGGCAATGCTAAGCATCTCCAATGTCTCACCAGCTTCTGCCACACTGGTGGCACATTCTTGACTTATTAAGGGAAAGTAAAATAAAACTACTACAGCTAACTTCAACACATTAAGTAATGGAGAATTACAGGCCAGCCTCCTATAAAAAGGAAGGTAAGCTCTATTCTGTTCTACCTTGCTAGGTTTTTAACTTTAATTCTGACCAACAGTTAAAGCGGTGTCTTTTAGGATACTCTAAGGTAGGCAGTCGTCTAACTGTAGAGCACTGCTATCCCCTAGACCTCATGCTCAGTCACAGACACTCCCATTCTCACCCCAGCCCTAAGTAGGCTTTTCCCCATAGAATGTTTTCCTTTCCTTATCATTCACACGGAATAATCATAGTATGTGGGCTTTAGTTTACTGAGTGTGATCCATGGTGTAAATTGGTACTTGTTTTTAATTGCCAAATACTGTATCCTGTGAGTATACAACACTGAGTTTATCTCTTCATTAGATGAGGAATGTCCAGTTTCCAGTGTTTGTGAATAATCCTTCTATGAATACACTTAAAGTAGTTATAGAAGCCTGTAGGTAGATCTGTTTCCATTTCTTCTGAATATAAGCCTAGCAGTAAGCTGGCCATAGTGGTATATGCCTTTAATCCCAGCACTCAAAGGGCAGAGGCAGGCAGAACTGAGTGAGTTCCAGGCCAACCAGGGCCACATGTAAGATCTCTCTCTCTCTCTCTCTCTCTCTCTCTCTCTCTCTCTCTCTCTCTCTCTCTCTCTCACACACACACACACACACACACACACACACACACACACCATCCAAATAAAATCCTCAGTAGAACTTGTATCCCACACGGTTGGTAACTTTGTGTTTGCCGTTTTAGAAAACTGACAAGCTGTTTCCCAAAGACTGCACTATCTTACAGTCTCTGTGGCAATGATGAGAGATCATATTATTTATAATCAGATTATAAAACGTTATCTTTCTCTACAATTATGTAATCTCTATCCTCACACAGGATCTTGCTATTAGTGCCCAGGCTATACTCTAGATCTTCCTGCTTCAGAAGTACACAGGTGTGTAACTTTAATTTTTTCAAATTCTATTTTTAATGATGGCTCTTAAACACTTTAATCTCCCTTTTAGCCCACCACCCACCAGAGGTAGTGGAAAAGAAAGGATACAGGGGAAGTGGACCTGTTTAGAAAGGTTCTTTGGAGCAACTCCCATCTGTGTTGTCTGGAAATCAGCAGTTCAGTCCATGGGTCAGCAGCAGCAGCTCGATGCATTCACAAACACTTCATGGATACACCAGCAGTTCGGTAGAGTCTGGATAGCAAACACGAATCAGCAGCGGTGGCACTACCTAGCAGAGACAGCCAGGCCTCAGCCTTGGCATGAGTCAGCCAGGAGTTCTCGGCTGTGCCTCTCTCTCTCAGGGAAGCGAAGATCACCGAAGAGACCCACAAGCGTTGCACAGCTAGCTCTATAAGCCCTAGCTCAGCCCTCATCAATGTCGGTCGAGTCCTATCTTTACCCTCCAAACATCACGTGTCCTCCACGGGTCTTGCCTCAGCATGTGCGTCTGTCTCAGCTGACATCACTCTGCCAATCGGCCTGAGTCCACGGAAGCTGCAAGAAACTGCGGCACACCACCAGAAGTTTTTTGGTGAGTTTCTCTCTATGGAGTCTCAACATATGCAGCTCAACTACGCAATGTAAGGTGGACCAATACATGTGTGTTGTTAGCAAAGAAGCCTTCATCACGTATCCTTTCACATGCTTTTAGCAGAACATCCTTTCCTGTGTCTGCTTCAGCGAAACGTTCCTTCATGAGTCTGCCTTAGTCTTTCACCTGTGTCCACTTCAAGAAAACACTCCTTCACGTGTTTGCCCCAGCAAAACACCATCCAACACAACTGACTCTCCAGAGGACCTTAAGTTTCCACTTCATAGGTGTGCACTACCACACACAGCTCTTCTGTATGTGTGAACTGTCTGATTTTAAGTGAGTATCTAGTTAACAGCTCTCCCATGGTCAGGCATAGTTCTGTGAGCTGCTTCCCTACTGCACCTTCCATTCTAACCACACCTATAAGAACTAGTCTCAAGCTAAGACTATCACAACTTTCGTACAAGTTGTCAACCATTTCCCAGCCCCATTTTCGTGCTTTCTGCTTCTGTGTGCTTTATTCCTTTAACTCATAAAAACCAAAGAAAAGTTACCTTCCCCTGAAGAGTGTTGAGGCCTTGGCCTTAATGCAAGTGATCTGGAAGAGAGGTAGGGAAGGCAGCACAGCCAGCCATCTTAAAGGAAAGGACGAGAGTAATAGAATAGCAGGCTTACTTGTAAACGATCACCATTTTCTCCTCCAGGAGCTCCAGAAAATTAGGCACCCTTTTCAACGGACTCAAATCAAAACTATTAGCATTAAAATTCATCTTCACTTTCAACCTTTAACAAGAGAATGTGTGTCAGGATGTTGCAAAACAATGCTCATTTACATTTATGTATTAATTATTGTTAGAAACCAACTGCCATAAACATCGTTCAAAAATACCATTTCTTGACACTGATGTGCCTTTTCAATGATACTAGTTGTTTAAGAGTTTTTGAAACCCTTTAATCCCAGCACTTGGGAGGCAGAGGCAGGTGGATTTCTGAGTTCGAGGCCAGCTTGCTCTACAGAG
>NW_022196912.1:27158578-27175794 GCF_008632895.1 Mastomys coucha
AAAAAAAAAAAAAAAAAAAAAGTTTTTGAAACCATAATGGAGACTGATGTGCTCTTTGTTCTCTGAGAACCAAGATTAGGCAGGCAAAGTTGAAATCCTCCCTCTATCCTCTGGGAGCTTATACTCTAAGGTAAAAAGATGTCATCATAAAGCCAGGTGTGGTAGAGCAGGCCTCTATTCTCAGCCCTTAGAAGGCAGAGGCAGTATGGCAGTCATAGGCGATAAACACATATGGCAATATCTCCTAGAACACTGGGCTGGAAGTCTGGTTCAGTATTAGTGTCCAATAAGCATGATGTCCTCCATTCTGTATACATGCTCCCTTCCAATTTTCTCTGACTTTTTGGCCCTCCAAGTACTGAAACTATATAAATCTTTTCTTTTATCACATCGATATCTTTATTTTTCCACTATTATCCTGAGACCCTCACACAACAGCCCTACTGAAATACACATACATGGGAGTTCCAGGCCAGCCCAGGAAACAGTGGAACCTGTCTCAAAAAACAAACAAACAAACAAACAAACAAACAAAACATTGGGAAGGAGAGATGGCTCAGCAGTTAAGCGCAGTGGCTATCTTCCAGGGGACCAAGGTTCAATACCCAGCACCCACATGGTGCCTTACATTATATCCAGGCTCAGAGTATCCAATACCCTCTTCTGACCTCTGTAGGCACCAGGCACATACCTGATGTATAAACAGACATGCAGGCAAAACACCTATATACATAAAAAAATTTAAATTATAAAATCATAACACATGCAAAATAGGTAAAATAAAGTGCCTCCTGAAGATATAGAGCAATCCACAGAACCAGACTGAGCCAAATTCAGAAATGATCCTAATGTTGGATCTATCAGATTACTAGTATGGCTTTTGAAAAAAAAATCTAGTTGAAAAAGTAGACAGTATGCACCAATGGATGAATAATTTCAGAAAGACGAAAACTATAAAAAATCTAATGGAAATGCCAAATATCATGATGTCACAGGTGGTGTGTTTGACGGTTCATCAGTAGACAGCACACACAAGGACACTCAGTGGACTTGCAGACAGCTCAGTAGAAATCATCTAACCAAAACACGAGAAGAAAAAGTAAAGTCAACCAATATCAGAAGACTTACAGAACTGAGGACACTATTCACAGCCACAAATATGTAGACTTGTGGGAATTAAAAGCAGACTGAATGGTGCCTAAGAAACATTTGAAGTGATACTGGTCTAGGCTCCAAATTAATGAACTATATATAGTGACAAAAACAAAAATGTCAGAGGACTCTCAGAGGAAAAAGTAAAATAAGCTTAGACACCTCAGAGTCTATCTGATAAAAACAAAAGCTGGAGCCTTTTGATAGTACCCAAGAAAAATATCACATACAGTGGAACAATGAAGCACAATAGACTTTATTTAAAAAAAATAATTACTGAAATATAGCACTATTTCAAGAAAAGATTTTCAATGTCTAAGAAGACCACACCTTCTATTATGTCAATTATTACCTGCTCCTTTTACAAAATTCACTTTCTATATAACTCATGGGCATTTTAAGCCATTCATTTGGAGTCATACTTTGCCTTGAATTAGAAATACTCGGGAATCTGGAATGCAACCGGGCCTTCTCAATCTCTTTAAATTCTTTCATTGTATAGATTTTGCCTGCAAGAAAATTAGTGGCCTAAATCAGTGTGCTGCAGTGCACCTGCCACTGCCTGTGGGCAAGGAACCACGTAAGAATTCAGTACCAGTCTCACACTGCAGAAGAGTTCTTTTTTCATTATCCTTGTCATATTGGGCTTTTTTCAAGGGGTCACGAAATGGTGGCATGACGACCTACAAAAGAAGGATTTTTTGAGGATGGGACTTCAGTCTGAGTATTAACATCTGATCCAACCTAAGCACCCATGTGTGTTCTTATGCCAAAAGAGTTATGAATATGGGACCTATAAACTATATACCCTTTATATGTATTTAACATATTAAAAAGAGATGGGGGTACACTGACACTTCTCTAATGAGGTCATATAGCCAAAGAGGAAGGATAGCTCTGTGTGTGTGTGTGTGTGTGTCTGTCTGTCTGTCTGGAGGTGGGGGAGTATTATATATGTGGGTGTATGTATGTATGTATGTATGTGTGCATATACACATGCATACATGGGTATGGTTCTGTGCAGTCCCGAAGTTGTTGTCAGCTGTTTTCCTCTGTCATTCTCTGCATTCCTTTTTATGACAGGGCTTCTCACTGAGCCTGAAGACCACTGTTTAGACTGGCTGGCCAGTGAGCTCCAGGATCCATCTGGCTGTTTCCCCAGTGCTGGGTTACAGGTTTATGCTATAATGTCAGTTTTTCACAGGGTGTTAGGGAACCAAACTCAGCTCCTGTGCTTGTGGAAGTAGGCACTTTACTAACTAAACTGTCTACCCAGCCCAAGGCAAGGTTAGCTTTGATTTCAAAGTATGGGTTTAGTCTTCATAAACCCTGCTGTCATTGTCATATACCCCTAAATTTAAATATTCACTTACCTTTAATACATGGAAATTTATATTTATATGATCATCTACATCCTGATATACAACCAGCAACATAATAATTATATAAAACTTAATGCGATATTCAAAATGTAGATTATGTAAAGCATTAGAGGACTAAATGTCTTTTGCTGGCCAATGTTACTAAAATAAAAATTCAACAGTAGACAACAGCATTTGGAATCTGTTGCAGTCATGGGCTAGCCTGCTCCTGTGAAAGGTTACCTATGTGTCTTCCCAGGAATGATCAGACTTGTTTCTTTGGTAACTGTAACACAGAACATGACCATTCAAACTTAATGAGTAGACTGCCCTCTATAGTTTGCTTTTACACACATTATGGAGCGTAAAACAGGATGAACAAGCATTAACTTGTTGTGTAGGGACAAAAACAGTGCTAGCATCTTATTTGTATGTGACTTTTGGTGAAGACATAACTTTAAACTTTAAAGAAAGTAACAACAATCATAAGTTTAATCAACAACTATGTCACATGTCCCTATTTCTAGGGAATTAGAGAATTAGGGAACTACTGAATTTTTACATTTTGGGATACATAGTAATGACTATGTTCTTAACTTGTGGACCACAGAACCCAGTTAAAAATACTGCAATCTAGTAATTCTTGAAAAAATTTTAAAACTTATCATGCTCACTTTATCAGAACACATAATATAGAAAATATTAGTATGGCCCCTGTATAAAGAGGGCACACAAAATCAAGTAGCATTTCATTTGCCTGTTTGGTCTAGTTCAAACAGGGACTCATGTAGCCCAGGTTGACCTGGAACTCAAGTGTGTGCCACCATGCCAAACCTCTGCATTCCATATTTTTTTCCATGTATAAGAAACAAACCATAAAGAGTTGTTGATACCTCCAAAGAACTTGCATCTGTATCATTTAGATATGTTGATGTTGGAGATATATATATGAAATTAAGACTAAGAAATCTTTTATTAATTAAAAATAATTCTATATTTGAAATATCTTTTATTTAAAAATTCTATTTTCCAAAACAAAAACTTACATACTGTTTTATATTTTTGTAATTTTCTTTAATGTCTTGCTTAAAATAAAAGTTTTTTAGCCTGTTTCTGCATATAATCTGCTTTGATTTGTTGTAATTGAAAAAGCTGAAAAATGCACACTGCATGAATATTAGGAAAGAAGCATTTTAACAGCCTTCTCACATCACTGTGAATATTCTTTTTAATAACTGTTTGTATTTTGTGACTTCTGTAGAGGTCAGAAGTCAACTTTCAGGAATGGTTATCTTCCATGGTGACCTCAGGGACTGAAATAAAGTTGTCAGGCTTGTGTGGCAAGCTGTTTTCTCTGCAGATCAACCTCGAGGGGCCCAGTGTGCATATTTTTATTTGACACTTTATTCAAAGTTAACAAATGATTGTTTCCTTTTTGCTTGCTTTTATTTTTAGTTTATTTTATGTATTTGGGTGTTCTGCCTGCATGTTATGCCAACATGTGCTTACTTGGTACCTACAAAGGTACCAAGCATCAGATCCCCTGGAACTGGAATTGTAGACAATTGTAAGCTGCCATATGTTTGCTGATAATCAAACCATGTCCTCTGAGAGAGTACCTGCAGCCAGTGCTCTTAACCACTGAGCCCTCTTTCCATCCCAAGTTCCTTATGTTAGCCATAATATGGAATCTAAAGCCACACCAGAAAACATTTAGAATGAATCTTTTCCCTGTGTATGACTTCAAAGCCGAATGAATTGGTTATCTGGGAGGAATATAGTCTGAGGCATATATAAGGTCTTCCAAGAACTTATACATCTCAATATATAATGCCAAGGCTCACATTCACTAATAGTACTGCCTGTCTAGCCAGCACAGTCTGGGTAGTCAGACATGTGAGTTTTCCAAAAGTCAAATATCTGTTGGAAAGTTACATCTTATCTCTAGAAGTAAACCCTGTTATCATCACTTCATTCATTTTCCAGAAAATGTCTGCCAGCCAAAATTTAATAACCATGGTTTGCAAACCATTCTTTCAGGTAAAAATGCTGTCTCAGGAAAAGAACAAAGCTAGCCTGTTCAGCTCTCAATTTAGCAGCCATACTTCATTTCACCACACAGCAGAAGTCTCTTCCATGTGCTTTCATTTGTCAAATATTACAATGGTTTGCTATGCTAAAGGAACATGACTTAAAAAATATTTTTCTATGGTTTATTGTTATTTCTGCATATGTGTGTCTGTGTACATGTATCATGTGTGTGTAAGTCCCTTGGAGGCTAGAAGAAAGCATTTGATCCTCTGGAGTGGGAGTTACAGGCAGTTATAAGCCACCTGGCATGGGAATCAAACCTGGGTCCTCTGAAAGTGCAGCACATTCTCCTAAATACCTAGGCCCCATTTTGTGGTTGTTTTGCTTTGCTTTTTAAGATGTAGCCCAGGGTGGTCTTGAACTTGAAATCCTCCTGCCTCAGCTTTCTGATTGCTGGGATTACAGGAATGTGCCTACATGCCCATCCCTAAGTTGAACAATTCTTGAGTACAGCTACATATATAAGATATACAGAGAGGCTGTAGACTGATACTAAAGAAGGAATCACTCCTCTGCACTCCTAAAAGTCAGGTCCTTTCCATGCCAGGAGAGAAGAAAGGTTCATTCTGATTGGCCTAGGCTGTCTCTGGACTATCAGCAACCTTACTGCTAGGAGTAAGATGAACCATTTTCTGTACAAGGAGGGTCAAGGTGAGAAAGATGGTAACAATGGATAGCTCTAATTAACAAGCCAGAATTGAGAATAAGAACAATTATGTTCTTATGTACTGCAGCAATTCAAGTGCAAGGCCTTGAAGGAGATATCATATGCATAAAGAGCACAGAGTAGGACAGCAGAAATCCAGGCTCAGGGGAGTTTTCCCTGGCTTCCCTCATTTGAGGCCTTGAGAGAACCTGAACAAGGGTCTGAACTTGAAGGCATGGGGGAACAATGCCAAGCCTACAAACACGGACCAGCATTGGAGCCACAGCATCATAGGGCTACAAGGATGATTAGTGTGACCTTAAAGCTGTCCCTACCAAGAGTTAGAAGGCTTTGGGGACTCTTCTCAGAATCTACTATAAAACACAGGTAGAAGACCTATGCATATTGAATTTCTATATATTGGGTTGAATATTAAATTTCTCCCTGACTTGGACATATGGAGACTCACATTAGTTCTAATAAAATGCCTCTCAAAATGAAAAATTTCCTTGATGGCATGAAAATAAAGGCTTCTTTGAAATGGTGGGTACTGGACACAGGGCCTTACACATGCTGAGCAAATGTTCTACCACTGAACTACATCCTTTTTTTTTATAATTTTTAAAAGTTGTATAGGTGTGTGCAGAGATGCAAATACATGCATGTGGAAGCCAGAGATCAACTTTGGGTGTCATTCCTCAGGAGACATCCTCCTTGCTCTCGGATACCAGGTCTCTCATAGGGACCTGAAGCTCATTGATTAAGCTAGACTGGCAGACCAGTGAACCCCAAAGACAAAGAAGAAGGAAGGCTTGCTCTGCTTCGCCTGCTTGCCTTGTGGGACTGAGTAACTGCTGGATCCTTGGACTTCTATTCACAGCTGTTGCCAACCATTGTTGGGAGTTGATTGTTGGGAGCTGGACTACATACTGTAAGTCATCAATAAATTCCTTTACTACATAGAGACTACAAGTCACAGACTAATAAGTTCTGTGACTCTAGAGAACCCTAACAAATACATACACCCACATAAAAACTTCATTAATAAATTACTTGAGAGGATCAGAGCCAGTCCCACAACACCTAGAGGAAGCTCCACTTCCAGTGCTCTAACATGCCCAGGAGGACTGTACTGGCTGGTTTTGTGTCATCTTGACACAAGCTGGAGTTATCACAGAGAAAGGAGCTTCAGTTGGGGAAGTACCTCCATGAGATCCAGCTGTGGGGTATTTTCTCAATTAGTGATCAAGTGGGGGAGGGCCCCTTGTGGGTAGTGCCATCCCTGGGCTGGAAGTTTTGGGTTCTATAAGAGAGCAGGCTGAGCAAGCCAGGGGAAGCAAGCCAATAAGGAACATCCCTCCATGGCCTCTGCATCAACTCCTGGTTCCTGACCTGCTTAAGTTCCAATCCTGACTTCCTTTGGTGATAAACAGCAATGTGGAAGTAAGCTGAATAAACCACAACTTGCATCTTGGTCATGATGATTGTGCAGGAATAGAAACCCTTACTAAGACAAAGACATAACATCTGTCCCAACACCAGGAGAAACTGGGACCAGCAGGACCCAGGCATGCAGCAACTCCACTTGCCCAGTGGCACGGGTTCCTTCCAGTCTGTCTGGACTGGTGCTCTGAGAAGACCTTGGGTGCAAATTTTGCAGCCAGTCCCACAACACCCAAAGGAAGCTCCACTCCCGGGAGCTCTAAAGGGCCTAGGATCACAGGATCCCAGAATCACAGGATCACAGAGACAGTTTGACTCTGAGGAGTTCTGAGGAGTTCTGTGATCAACCAGGATCACAGGTAGGACAGGCCCCAGTCAGATTTAGCCAGGGCAGGTAGTACTAGAGATAACCAGATGGGTGGAGGCAAGTGTAAGAACATAAGCAACAGAAACCAAGGTTACTTGGCATTATCAGAACCCAATTCTCTCACCATAGCAAGTCCTGGACACACCATCACACCAGACAAGAAAGATTCAGATCTAAAATCACTTCTCACGATGATGATACAGGACTTACAGAAGGACATAAATAACTCCCTCAAAGAAATACAGGAGAACACAGGTAATCAGCTAGAAGCCCTTAAAGAGGAAACACAAAAATCGTTTAAAGAATTACAGGAAAACACAATCAAACAGGTGAAGGAAATGAACAAAATCATCCAGGATCTAAGAATGGAAATAGAAACAATAAAGAAATCACAAAGGGAGATAACCGTGGAGTTAGAAAACCTAGGAAAGAGATCAGGAGTCATAGATGCAAACTTCACTAACAGAATACAAGAGATGGAATAGAGAATCTCAGGGGCAGAAGACACCATAGAAAACATTGACACAACAGTCAAAGAAAATACAAAAAGCAAAAAGATCCTAACCAAAAACATACAGGAAATCCAGGACACATTGAAAAGACCAAACCTAAGGATAATTGGTATAGAAGAGAGTGAAGACTCCCAACTTAAAGGGCCAATAAATATCTTCAACAAAATTATAGAAAAAAAACTTCCCTAACCTAAAGAGAGAGATACCCATGAACATACAAGCCTGCAGAACTCCAAATAGACTGGACCAGAAAAGAAATTTCTCCCGTCACATAATAATCAAAATACTAAATGCATTAAACGAAGAACGAGTTTTAAAAGCAGTAAGATCAAGTAACTTATAAAGGCAGGCCTATCAGAATTATACGGGACTTCTCACCAGAGACTATGAAAGCCAGAAGATCCTGGGCAGATGTCATACAGACCCTAAGAGAACACAAATACCAGCCTAGGCTACTATACCCAGCAAAACTCTCAATTACCATAGATGGAGAAAACAAGATATTCCATGACAAAACAAAATTTACACAATATCTTTCCACAAATCCAGTCCTACAAAGGATAATAGATGGAAAACATCAACATAAGGAGCAAAACTACACCCTAGAAGAAGCAAGAAAGTAATCTTTCAACAAACCCACACAAACCTAATTCCACCTAATGTCTGTGCCACCCTCTAAGCAGAACAACAAAAATAACAGGAAATAGTAATTATTTTTTCTTAATTTCTTAATATGAAAATTAATATTACCAATATATCCTAATTGACTGAAATCCAAAATTATGAGGAATTAGAAATTTGTTGGCTGTCATCCACTGGTCTCTCTAATTTGGTAATTGGAGAAATAGGTCCAATATTGTACAATCCATATACACTTTCTGCTTTTTTGTACAAGACAGTGTCTTGCTGGGTTCCACATAATGGTCTTGAAATCAGGAATCCTATCTCAGCCTCTCTATTAGTAGGATTGTTTATTTGATGTTTTTACACTATACTATGGTTTTCAGAACAGCTTACATATTTCAAAAGATTATACAGCCAAAGGAAATGTAGACAATTAACTTGGGAGGTGGCTTGCAAGAGAACAACAGAAAGTGAGACTGAATGCTTTGCTTGATATTTGTAACTATTGTATCAAAGTTTGAAGAAGATGACTTTATAAGTTACTCTTTCTCTGAGATGAATGCTTTTCAAAATCACCACAGCCAATGAACCAGATTCTTACCCTCACCTAATGTCTGTGCCACCCTCCAAGCAGAACCATTGTTCATTGAAACAGTTGGTGAATGACTTCATGGATAGACCATCTTAATACACACACCATTTCTTAAATAAATGTAACCTATTCTCTGTGGGCTGAGAATAAAGTCGCTCACTGAAGTCAAATAGCTTTGACCATAGCAGGAAATCTGTATCCAAAAATTGTGCCTACAATACACTCCTTGGTGCAGCAGAACTGTCAACTCTCAGCTTAGCTATGATGGAGGTAAAATACTTTGGTGATGTGAGGGTCACTGAAGTACAGCCTTATTACAATGAAATCCAATGTCTAAAAATTGTTCTTATTTTGGACTTGTACCACAGTAATAGCCAAGATTTTAAACTCTACTAAATACAAAGCAAACAAACAAAAAGACTTTATCTATTTATCTATTTATGTCCATTTAAAAAATACTAGTAGTGATGTGATATTTTAAAATATACAGTTAATATGTTTGGAGTTATTTCAAATTTATATTGAGACAAATGTTTGTATTTTCTTTTTTTTTTTAGATATTTTCTTTATTTACATGTAAATTTCTCCTTTCCCATTTTCTCCTCCAAAAAACAAACAAACAAAAACAGCAAGAACAAACCCCTGTTGCCTCCCCCTCCCCATGCCTGCCACCCCACCCTCTCCCACTTATTGGCCCTGGCATTCCCCTACACTGGGGCACAGAACCTTCACAGGGCCAAGGTCCTCTCCTCCTACTGATGATTGAATTTGCAATCCTCTACTATGCACATGCTGCCAGAACAATCAGACCCACCATGTGCAGTCCTTGGTTGGTGGTTGAGACCCTGGGAGCTCTGAGGGTACTAGTTAGTTCATATTGTTGTTCATCCTAAGGGGCTGCAAACCCTTCAGCTCCATAGGTCCTTTCTCTAATTCCTTCATTGGGGACTGTGTACTCAGTTCAATGAATGGCTGTGAGCCTCTACATCTGTATTAGTCAGGTACTGTCAGAGCCTCTCAGGAGATAGCTATATTTAGACTGGCTTGTCCTTCCTTCAGTCTCTGCTCCATAGTTAATCTCTGCAACTCCTTCAGTGGGTATTTGATTCCCCCTTTTAAGAAGGAATGAAATGTCCACCTTTTGGTCTTCCTACTTCTTGAGTTTCTTGTGGTTTGTGGGTTGTTCTTCCTGTATTCCACACTTCTGGGCTAAATGTATGTATTTTCAGTATTGCTGTAGACAAGCATCTACATAAGACTGTTCAATTGATTGTTAGGTTTTGTTTTGTTTTGTTTTGTTTTCTGAGACAGGGTTTCTCTGTGTAGCCCTGGCTGTCCTGAAACTCACTCTGTAGACCAGACTGGCCTCCAACTCAGAAATCTGCCTGTCTCTGCCTCCCAAGTGCTGGGTTTAAAGGCGTGCGCCACCACCACCCAGCTGATTATTGTTTTATATCAAACAATTTTCATAATACTCATTTTTATTGTTACAATATTTTATAAATTTTAAAGACTATGACAAAATTTAAAAAAGCAAAAAGTAAAAATAAATAAATAAATAAATTACTTGAATACAACCATAATTTTTTTTTAGACAGTCCTGGATGTGGTACTGCAGACAGAGACAGATGAATCTTTGTGAATCCAAGGTCAGCCTGGCCTACATAGTGTGAGCTTCAGGACAGCTAACCAAAACTATACAGTGAGATCCTGTCTCAAAAAGTGAGGCAGGAGTAGAGCATAGGTTTAGCAGTAGTTAAGAGCACATATTGCCCTTCCAGAAGTCCTGAGTTCAGATTCCAGCACTCATGTTAGGCAGATCACAACAGCCTATAACTCTAGGTTCAAAGGATCCAATACATTCTTTTGACTTCTGTGGGCACTCACATTCAGATATCCCCCATACAGAACATGTGTATACACATATATAAACTTTAAAAGAAATCTAAAAAAATTGGTGACTATAGTTAATATTAGTGGTCTATATTATTTAAAATTGTTGTAAGTGTTTTCTTTAAACAGTGGTAAGTGGAGCCAGTAAGACAGCTCAGGAGTAACAGTGCTTGCCACCCAAGCTTGATCCCTGAGTCTGCTCCCCAATGTCCACCAGTGAAAGGAGAGAACTCATTCCCAAACTTGTCCTCTTAGCTCCCCACACACCATGGCATATGCATGTACACACATGCCCATATACACACAATAATAATAATATAAATTTCAGAAAGTGATAAATATGTGAGCTAATGCATATGTTAATGAACTCCATTTAGCCACTTCATTAAGGATTTCCAAATAACATATGACAAAGTATAATATCTATTTTTGTCTATTTTTTAAATGCAAGAGAGGAATGGTTCAGCTAACCATATATTAAAGTTGTTTCAAAATGTAAAAAAAAAAAATGTAGTTTTCATAATCAAAAATTTAGCTGCTCTTCCAAGAATGTTAAATGAAATTAAATTCATTTTACTGTATATTACAACATACTTCTTACTATAAGCAGAATTTGGTAATATGACATATTATCCTGTGGTGGGAAGAGTTTTGTTGCCATGGCTTTTGATCCCATGAGTACAAATTCATCACAATGGGGAAGCACTACTAAGGAAACAGCTGATCCCAAGTGTCCACAGAGCTCTAAGACTAGCTGCTAAAATTCCAAGGATTCAGATTACTTTAAAAAGGAAGTATGGAATTCAGATGAAACTACAGTGTGAATGTCTGTGCCCCTCCCTTAATTCATATGTTGATAACTAATCACCAATCCATCATAAAGAGGAGAACTCTTAGGACATGATTAGGTCAAATGAGGGAATCCTCCTGAAGGAGGCCTTGTTTGTTCTTATGCCATGTGAAGACATATAGAAATTGCCATCCTTTAAGAATGGTCTCCACTAGACACACAGTGTGTTGACAGCCTCATCTTATACTTCTTAGCTTTCTTGGTTACTTTTCTATTGATGTGATAAAAACCGTGACAAGGCAATTTATAAAAGAAAGAGTTTAACTGGGCATACAGTTCCCGAGGACTAAGAGTTTATGGTGGCAGATTAAGGGTACAGAAGAGCTAGAACAGCCACTGAGAGCTCACATCTTAATCCATAGCCACAAAGCAGAGAACACAATGAGAACAGCACTGAATCTTTTGAAACTTCAAGCCCACCCAGTGACACAGCTACTCCAACAAGGCCACACCTCCTAATCCTCCCCAAACAGTTCCAACAACTGAGGACCAAGTATTTAAATATATAAGTCTATGGAGTCCATTCTTGTCTGAGCTACCACACTATCCTTCAGAATCATGGAAAATAACTTTTTGTTGTTCATAAATTACCTAGTCCAAAGTATTCTATTATAGCAGCAGAAATGGACTAATAGATTATCAAGAACTCCAGTTCCAGTTCAAATCACAGTTCCACCTCTATGTTAGTTACTACTTGGTATGTTTAAGACTCTAAACTCTAATTCTCACCTATGTAAATAGGGTGTATAGCACAAACACACACATACAAATTTAGAGTAAAATGGGGGAACACTGTAAAAATAACAGCAGATTAAAAGTATCTTATGACCCAAAATAGTTTTATTGGGAAGTTTCTTTGTTTTATAATATCCATTATTAGTAAAATATAAAAAAATTTATGATAGTTTCAGTATATATACCCTATCATGCAGACAGTTTGGTAATATGAACTTATCAATTCTACTTCTAATAACATGGACTAAGGAAAATTAAAACCTAGCTACAGAAATAAGCATCATAAAATCTTACATTTGTAAGAGCATAGCAAGGTGTGGTAGATGACTAGAGACCCATGCACGCTCTGCTACTCACAGCTGGATGGCTCTCACAAGTGACCTATCTGTGCTGTACTGCCTTGTCTTGAATCACCTTACACAGCAGCAGTGGAGATGAATTTAAAAAAAAACGTAGGGCTAGGGGTATAGCTCAGTGGTAGAACATATGCTTAATATATAGAAAGAAAAACAAACATCTGGTTAATACCAAATAAGTAAGTAAATAAATTAAATCCAGAAAGGTATATAAGAATACAAGCAATTAGTTTGGGGTAATAAAATTTTTAGTATTTTTTAAATCAGTTTTCTCATTTGTTATAAGAATGTAGTTGTGCATGCTTTTAATCCAAATACAAGGAAGGCAGAGGCAGGTGGACCTCTATGAGGCTAGCCTAGTCTACATAATGAGTTCCAGGACAGCTAACACTACAGAGAGTGACCCTCTCCCAAAACACAAACAAACAAACAAAACAAAAGAATGTATTACTACTGTAGCAAGTTTTAACGTTTTTGAAAATGTTTAAACATTTCCCATTATTCAGTTATTATACAGAATTTCGTGTTTTCTAGAGATTAACTCATTTTTGGCCTTTGGTTATTTATTCCTTTGTAATATATGAAGATAGGAAAGCTCTCTCACAATGCTACTAAACTTTTGTAAGTCACAACAAGGCAATGTATATGTTAAGGCTGCTCTGAACAACTAGACACATACTATCACAGTTAAGAAACCTGCCTACCTTCAGAAAATTGGGGTCCTCTTTGCTCATATAAAAAGGATCATATTCTTTTGGATCATAATGCTCTATAAATGCATTTCCCTATAAAAAGGAAATAAAACCGCACATAAGAAAGAGGTACACAATTAATTCTGAGGATATCAGAACTCAAATGTCAATAGGTTTGAACCTCCTGCCCTTCAGTTATAAGGGACAAAACTGAAGCATTGAGCTCCAGTCCCTGTCCCACACAGTTCCAGTCTTATGCTTCAAAACAGCATCAATAACATCCCATCATGCAGAAGATGATGGCTCAGTGGGTAAGGGTCCTACCACCAGACTGATGACTCAGTTCAATCACCACAACTAACACAATGGAAAGATCTCTGACTTCCCTGAAAGCTCAGGCACGCACACGCACATGCACACACACACACACACACTCACACGTACACACACGCACACTCACACGCACACACACACACACAGAGGTACATGAATAAATACAACTTAATTTTGAAGAGAATATACTATCTATATCAGAGTATAGGTTATATATAAATAGAAGAGAAAGAGGCAGACTATTTGGATAACTAGAGAGGAAGTGAACAAAATAACCTGGATTTTTTAAACCAATATAAAAAGTATAAAATGATCTCTTAGTACCTTCTTATTTGAATGTTTCAAAAAATTGTCTAATTCTTGATGTCTCCTCTTTTTAATGTTCTTATGTGAATGAACTTTTTCTACAATTTTCTTCTGGAGAGGATCTGCCACACGTTCAACCCATTTTTTATACAACATCTCTTTTCTTCTTGTGTTTAAGAAGTCATGATGATATAAATACTTATCTAGTTCCTACAAAAACAGTGACAGAAAGACAAACATATCTTCCTGAAGCTTATATATCCTAAAATTGTGTAAGATTCAATTATTCCTAAGAATGACCCATTCATTCAACCCTTTAACTTTCTCCATTTGGCACACACTGCCAAAACCAAGGATACATGGACAATGGTGGCAGCATGCCCATCCTTCCTGATAATCAAATACACCATGAGATGACTCAGCAGGTAAAGACATTTGTCACTCAAGCTGGCAACCTAAGTGTGATCCCAGAACCCACATAAAGGTGAGAAGAGAACAAACTCCACAAAGTTGTCCTCTGGCTTCCACATGTGTGCTGTGGCATGTGTGCTCATACACATATATCATACATATATACATCTATAATAATAAAAAGTTTTATTTAAACAAAATAAATTAAATACACCATACATTGAGAGGCAATATAAGCAATATAGTATACATTGTAAGCGAATTCATCCTAGAAAAATTATTTCATGTCTGTGTACGTGTGATGTGCATGTGTGTGTGTACAGCTGTACCTTCCTGTGAAGTGTTAAAGAATACTCTGAAGTTCAGGAGGCTGCCAACCACTAGCACACCCTCAGAGATGTCTACCACTTAATCCCAATTGCTAATGAGTGCTTTTAGTTTTATTTTTTATATTATCTAAAACCTTGAACTTTACTCAAAATTTTTGAGTAAATACTACATTGAAAGTGAAAAAAATATTTAAGATGCATTTTGTAGCCAATTCTTACCTTCATTATATAATTTTCTCTATATAAAATTGATTGAACAGCTGCATCAGAATCTTCTTTAGCTAAAGCCTACAAGAAAAGAATTAGTCCAAAAATCAAATCTTTAAGGATCATTAGCATTATCTGCGCCTATTATATTTTTATGTAACAGGCATATTCCTGATGCCTTCTCTGTAAATCCAATTTTCTGTATCACTAAGCACTTTTCCAAATACTACTTTGTTCTTTCCACTCCTGGTTACAGCTCATTTCAAGGTAAGAAATAATTCATCTCACAGATGTTTCTGTCCAAGGACAGTCAAATGACTTTCCCAGAGCCGTGTCAGTTACAGCCATCTTCTTCCATATCTGATAAAATGTTTCCACCTTCCTGGGCTAAGACAGATATGCACAGGCCTCTATTTGAGGCATCTTAACCATAGAAGGCAGACTAATCTCGCTGTATATTTAATGCAAGGCTATGCCAGCTTAGCACCACTTTAGGCAAAGCTACACCTAGAGACAAACACCGAGATACAACAGCACAAGGTCTAAAGGTGGGTGCATTCCACGTCATGCTCCCCTGCTTACTTTTTGATAATAAATTTACCTGTTGAGTTGTTTTTGAAATTGCTTTTTAAAAACTGAAATGTAAAGATTATGGATAAAATGAATCATGGATTTTTATCTACAAAATTACATGAAATGTAAAAGTATTATAAAAATGTGGCTGGATCTTTATAAAATTTAAGAATAGAGTATTGAAATACAAAGACATTTGTCCTTGAAGTCTTCTTATATTGTTTTAAGACAGGATCTTATAATGTAGCCCAGGCTGGCCAGGACTCAATGTATAGCCCAGGCTGACCTCAAACTAGTGTCAATCCATTCCTTGTCCCAGTCTCCCAAGCACTGAGACTACAGTCCTATGCCACCAACCCAGCCCATCTTATGTTTCCTAACTAATTTTCCATGACTTCTGACTGGTTGCCTTAGTAGACTGAAACTTTTTTTTCTCAAAGGCAATAGGGACATAAATATAACAAATAAGTGAATAAACACATGTATCATTTGTGAAGATCTTGTAATCACCTAGTAAATTTATGTATTTTTGTGGGGGCTTAATAAAGTTTTGCTGTTGTTTCATTTTGAGTCAGGGTCTCAATAAATAGCCCTGGCTGTCCTGGAACTCACTATGTACCCCAGGCTGTCCTCAAATTCACAGAGATCCACCTGCCTCTCCCTCTTGAGTACTGGGATTAAAGAAGTGTACCCTCACACCCACTGGACCACAATTCAAACTCAAATGTGAGTCTAATATTTTTGAGGGAACAGGATCTGGCTATCTATTCTAACATGTCCTAAAACTTTCCAAGAGTCTCAGACTTGTGATCCTCTTGCCACAACCTCCTAAGTACAAGGATTACAGGTGTGAACCAATGCCCTTGACGTCACAATTTATTTTATTTATTTTCTTTCCTCCTTATGCACAGAGAGTTGCTGATTCTGACAAGACTGTTGTCCTAAAGAAAGATTGGTAGTGGATTAATGTTGTAGCTCCAGACCAAAAAAAAAAAAAAAAAAAAAAAAAGTTAGGTGTATGTGTGTATGTACACACAGAGACAGACAGACAGACAGACATGCACACACAGAGCAATCTGAAAATCTGCAGACACTGGAGAATGACCAAAAGACTCCACCTCCTTTTGCCAGACTAGTTTCTACCAGAGCTAGTGGATATAACTAAAATCCACACACATGTGATCTCACTTGTTGAGGAATTATAAAGCAAAGTTCATGGCACTTATGACTTTTCTTCCCTAACAGTGGTGGAGATGAAGCCTTATTTATGCTAAGCAAATGCTCTACCACTGAAGCACCTGAACTGTCTGTGAACAGGGTTTTATGCAGCCCAACCAAAGCTTAAGAAAAGTAAAGTGGCCAGGGCAGTTGTGGCGCACACCTTTAATCCCAGCACTTGGGAGGCAGAGGCAGGCGGGTTTCCGAGTTCGAGACCAGCCTGGTCTACAGAGTGAGTTCCAGGACAGCCAGAGCTATACAGAGAAACCCTGTCAAGAAGAAGAAGAAAAGAAGAAGAAGAAGAAGAAGAAGAAGAAGAAGAAGAAGAAGAAGAAGAAGAAGAAGAAGAAGAAGAAGAAGAAGAAGAAGAAAGAAGAAGGAAGAAGAAAGAAGAAGAAAGAAGAAAGAAGAAGAAAGAAGAAGAAAGAAGAAAGAAGAAGAAAGAAGAAGAAGAAAGAAGAAGAAGAAGAAAGAAGAAGAAGAAGAAGAAAGAAGAAGAAGAAGAAGAAGAAAGAAGAAGAAGAA
>NW_022196912.1:27177612-27178113 GCF_008632895.1 Mastomys coucha
AGAAGAAGAAGAAGAAGAAGAAGAAGAAGAAGAAGAAGAAGAAGAAGAAGAGAAAGAAAGAAAGAAAAGAAAAGTGCTAACTGACAAAGTTTAGAGCCTGAACTCTGCAAAGTCAACTACCTGGTAAATTCAATATTCTTTATGACATAAAAGAAGTCAGGTCCTCTATAATGCATCATTCATAATGTCTGAAATAGGATCTGAAATTACTAGACAGAGAGGAAAAGGAAAATGTGACCCATACTTGAGAAAAAACAGTCACAGGATCTGGAGTGGTCCATCTACTGTAACTGAAAGGTAAAAAGACCTGGGGAGTACAGCTTCATACACAAGCCCGAATTCCAGTTATTTCAGGTACTCTGGAGGCTGCTAGAGGAAAACAAAGGATTGAAGACCAGGCTATGCAATACAGTGAGATCCTATCCAAAGGAAAAAGTGGGGAGGGATATTTACAAAAAATGCTAACAACGAATGGATAGATTTAGCAAACAAACAGAAGCA
>NW_022196912.1:27178123-27203485 GCF_008632895.1 Mastomys coucha
GTGGGAAAATCCAGTTCTTAAATTTTACAAAGAAACAAATTTAAGTGAGTTTATCAGAAGATTGGAGATGACATAAATAAGAATCAGTAAATGTAAATGTATAGGAATAATTCACTTCAGATCCAGGCTTAGTGACATGTACCTAGAAACTCAGCCCCATGAAGGCTGAGGCAGGAGGATTAGAATTTGAGGACAGCAGGGACCTTGTCAGAGTGACAAAAGTAGGGGTGCCAAGGGAGTGAAGGGAAAAATACCTGAAAGAAGGGCATTTTGGAAACTGTAAGCCAACAGATAAAAGAAATCCAATAAACTTCAAGTGGTGGAGAAATTAGAGCCATCATACATTGCTGGGAATATATAATGAAATGGTACAGCTGCTGTGGGAGATCTCTTTGTTGGGTTTTCCCAACAAAGTTATTTGACCAGCAAGTCCAAACCTATGTTACTATGAACTGAAAAGACGTTCAAACTAAAAGTTATACACAAATGTTCCTGAGAGCAATGTTCAAAACAAAACACTAGAAACAGTTCAAATGTTCATCCAGCGATGAAATAAAATGTGGTATCCAAGCACTGTAACAGGATTTCATCATAAACAGGGTAAAGCAGGGACTAGAGAGGCAGCTCAGTGGTTAAGAGTGCTTGTTGCTCTTCCAGGAGGGAGTTCAGTTCCCAGCATACAGATCAGGTAGCTTAAAACCATTCCAGCTCCAGGGAACCCAGCACCTCCTTCTGATCTACACAAGTACCTGTACACATATAATGTATAATTTAAGACCATGAAGTAATGCATGGTACAACATGGATGAACATTGAAAGCATTATTCCATGTGAAAGAAGCCGGTCACAAAGGATCACATATTACATATGACTCATTTGTACAAATGTCTAGAATATGCAAATCTACAGAGTTAGAAAGTAGATTGTTACCAATAACTAGGGGGCAAAGAAAGAAAAGTGACTGCCAATGAATTTATAGGAATGATGAAAAAACTCTGGAATTAAGAGAGTGGTAGAAGTTATATATCCTTGTGAATAGACTAAAAAGGATAATGAATCATATACTTTAAAATAGTGACTGGCATGGTTTATAAATTATATCTCAATATTAAAATCCCAATAATAAAGAACCTAATTTTTTTTTGTTGTTTTGTTTTGTTTTGTTTTGTTTTTGTTTTTCAAGACTGGGTTTCTCTGAGTAGCCCTGGCTGTCCTGGAACTCACTCTGTAGACCAGGCTGGCCTCGAACTCAGAAATCTGCCTGCCTCTGCTTCTCAAGTGCTTGGACTAAAGGCGTGTGCCACCACTGCCCGGCTAAAGAACCTAATTTTAAAAAGAATAGTTAAACAAACTTCACCAAAGAAGATATATAAATATCAAGCAAGACTTGAAAAAATGCCCAACAAATGAAAACAAAGTAAAAAAAATTATTAATGGGCAGCTTCATAAAAAGTTAATTTACTAGCCGGGCAGTGGTGGCGCACGCCTTTAGTCCAAGCACTTGAGAAGCAGAGGCATTCAACTTCTTGGATGAACTTAAAAAATAATTTTAAGTGAAAGAAGCCAAATTTAAAAAGAATAGCTAGAAGCCAGGCACTCTGGAAGCAGTGGCAGGCAGGCAAATCTCTGACTTTCAGAGAAGCCTGGTCTACAGAGTGAGTTCCAGGAGAGCCAGGATTGCTCTGGGAAACTCTGTCTCAGACAAACAAGAAACAAAACAAAACAAAAAAGAACACATAAGTTTTCACTGCGTAAAAAATGTTTTAAAATAAGCAAAACCACAATGACAGAATGGTTACAGGAAAAGAGAGAAGTGTGAGGAGGTACTCCAAAAGAACTCGATGAGAAAACTGGGAATAGTGAATATATTTGTTATCTTGATGTGTAAAAATGGCTGCAGGAACATACACATGTTAAAACGTATCAAGTTATGCATTTCAAGTGTGAATTTATTTCATACCAATTATACCTTAATAAAACTCTTTAGAAAAAATACAGTATATCTAAGTTTAAGTAGGTTTTCAACAGCTTTGTTATATTGTTAAAATTTATAATCAATGATTTATTATTCTACTTTAAGGTCTTAAAGAGCAAAGTCAGTAAGTAAAGTTTGTAGAACAAAGGGGATAGGCTCTATCCAATAAAGTAAAATAGAAAAAAAAAATAAAACTTATGTCCAAGGCACCTCTCTAAGCAAGGACCTCAACAGCCATAGAACTATACCTCCATAAAAGAAAGCGACTGTGGTTCCAACCATTCTTTGGAGCTCTTGAGTTTGGGAAGTGTGCCAGTTACCATGTCATCTTGGCTCCTATTTTTCATTGTGGTCATCAAGTATCAGAGTCCCTAGAAAAAGCTAAAATAGCATTTATTTTGTAATTAAAATTCACAATAATTTTCTCTTCTGTTTAATAATCAATACTCATGACCTTGGGCACTTATGGAGCGAGTCTTCGAAAACTGGCCATCCATGTTTCCCTTCCAGCTGGCTTGAAACAGGGCTCTCTTGAAACCCTCCTGGCTAGGAATCTAGTTCCCAGCAGTTCTCTAGGTTTGATATGACATGAATGTTGAGACTTCCAAGCTACTGACAAATGAACTCTTGAAGAAATAAAGCAATTTGCGACAAAATTCAAGCCTTCAAGCTCTGAGAGATCCAAAGCCCTCCCCGGGGGCTGCATGTGAGGGAGAAGGGAACCTCTAGGTCTGCGCCCATGATGGATCTAGGGTACCAGGGCCGCTCACCAGGGAGTACCCGATCCCCGATTCGCGATTCGCGATTCGCGATTCACGATGCACAGGCTCTGACCCAGACCCCGTGCGCGGGCCGCTCTGCCGTGCAGGCTTCCACAGGCCCTTCAGCCCCCTCTGGCGGTGAGCAGGCCCTTCAGCTCTCCGCACCACCGTGAGCCCGCGGCCTCAGCTCGAGACCGTGGTGTCAGAACCCGCGGACGTTCGGACCTCTGTCGCCTGGGAAGCGGCCCCCACGCGTCCCTCCGCCAGCGGACAGGACGAGGAGGCGCCGGCGCCTGGGCGAACCGCACGGAGGACTGAGGCCCTCAGGCCAGGGCGGGAGGCGGGTCCAGAAAGAGGCTGTCTCGCGCTAACAGGCAGCTATCACAGCCAATCAGCGTTTTCAGACCCTTGCTACGCCCGCCCCTGGTGGAGCCTCGCCTCGTCTGTAGCCCTGATACTCGGCGTTTAGTTCCCGGACTCCAGGACTCGGGGTTGTTAGGCTACCGGCCTCCCATCACTTAGTTCTGACAGCGGGAGAGAGTCGTTCGCCTTACTCGGTACCTGCGGTGGCCGTTGACCCTATGAGGGCCGTCCAAGATGGCAGTACATGAGCAGGAAATGTAGCTCTAAAGAGCCTCCAAGGTGGTCCTACAGCTTAGGTTTGTTGACCAGTGTCTACAGCGTTGATGCTGGCCAAGGAGGAGGAATGAAAAGATTATCCTTTTTCAATCGGTGGTGCAACTTGAGTGGTTTTGAGATTTTGTGGATAACTGGTTGCTTTTTCTTGTTTGTACTTTATTTTACTTTTATTTATTTGTTTGTTCGTTTTTGCGGAGCTGAGGATTGAATGGAGGACTTGACGTACGTATCCAGGTCTAGCACCAAAAATTATTCTCAAATCTTTCTTTTTCTAAGGCAGGGTCTCTCTGGCTTTGAACTTGTGACCTTCCTGCCCTTGGAGTACCCGAAATAATAGGCATGGACTTTTTTTTTTTTTAAATCTCAGGTAAATCATCATTAAATAGCTAAAAATATTGAGGCTCTGATTTTTTTTTTCTAAACTCAACTTCATAAGCCACTCTGTGAATTGTGATTTTTCTATAATAGTTTTTCTTTCCTTCGGAGTATCGGTGAACACTGGATGATGGTCCGCCATTTTCACTCGTCCAACGTTTTAAAGGACACACACTGATAATAAAACTGAAGTGTCAGAAGCACATGTATTCTCACTCGCAGACTCTTCAACTGCAGTTTCCGGTTCAGAGCTGAGGAAGCATGAGTCACTTGCAAAACTTACTATTAGATACCCTACTGGGGACGAAGCATGTGGACGGTGCAGCCCTCATCAAACTCCATGAAAAGACCCTGTGTGTGACATCACCAGGATTTAGTGTAAGAAGGGGAAAGCTTTTTTAAAAATGATTTTTAGGTTAGCATATAAAGTGTTGGTTTTCACGTGTGTTGTAAGCTATGTAAAAATCCAAACATGTTTCAACAGTGTCAGGATTTATTGAGTAATGATAAATTCACAAGATAGTTTTTGTGGCATCAATTTCATACATATGCCTGCTTTCTTTGGTAATCTAAGTGGGGTTAACACAGACTCTTATTCCTCTATCTTAATTACTAATATCAACTCTTGGATCACACACACACACACACACACACACACACACACACACCTATACACACACAGAGTTACAGAATGGCAATAAAGTGTTAGGAAGTTACAGCAGAAGTGAAGAGTTTTTCAGAAGTCCTGAAAAGCAGGGAAGTTGGTAGAAATAGCAGTAGATATTTGATAATATTTATTGATAAATTAACAGAACCAAAGCTTCAGAAAAGAATCTAGAGAAGCTGCAGTGATGACTTAGGCTCCTTCAGTTCACAAGTGTGAGAAGGAAGCTGCAGAGTTGAAACCAACTACAGGAATAAAGGGGCCAAGATGGGTCCAGACAGATTGGTAGACTGATAGATGGGGCAGGTCTAGGTCAGTAGGGACCAATACCATCTCAGTGCTAGGTGTTTGCTTTTTTATGGAGTCAGGTGAAGGAGACACACCCATTCTTTGCTCTGATGTATATGGTAATTTCTTGGGCCTGGTTTTTCTGATATGATTTTAATATGTCCATATGCCTCTACTATTTCAGCATTCTCTCCCAGAAATAAGTCATTTTTTCAGTCTGTGTTGAGTGAGTGGTTCTGGATAGACCTGCTGTTCCTGTGTCCATCCAGGTGTGAAGTCATTCTCCATCTTCAAAGCACAGTCTCTCAGGGCAAGACACACTGAAAAACCACTGTTTTACAAAATATAGAGTAACTTAGGGCAAAGCACAGCCTGATCCATATGACATTCTACCTTATTTTAATTCATCCCCATCCCGAGGGCCTTCTATCCACTTGCTCCTGCTTCAGTTGGTTCTCTTCCTCCCTTAATTCTTCTGTTTTCTTTTCATGCGTATTCCATTATCCTGTTTCCCACATTCCTTAAGAGATCTTCCTCCCCTCTTATGATAGTTTGTATAAGTAAATATATATACACATAATTGTAAAGATTTGTTTGATGTGTATGGGTGTCTTGTCTGCATGTATGTTTGTGCACCATGTGTATACAGTGCCTACAGAAGGCAAATGAGGGCTTCAGATCTCTAGAACTAGACAGTTGGTACCCACAATATGGGTGGGCAGTGGGAACTGAACCTGGGTTCTCTGCAAGAGCAACAAGTGATCTTACATGCTGAATCATCTCTCCAGCCTCATCCACATAATTTTAAATCTAGGTTTCATATATAAAAGAAAATGTGTAGGGGTGGTTCTGAGTCTGGTTTGTTAATCCTTAACACATGATTTTTTTATATAAATGTCATGATTTTCTTTTTCTTTTTTCTCCTGAGACAGGATCTCATTATGTAGGCCAGGCTGGCCTCAAACTCACAGGGATCTGCCTGCCCCTACTTCCCAAGTGCTTAGGACTAAAGGCATGTTCTACCATTTCCAGCCATTTGGATTTCTTTATGGCTACATAAAATTGCATTGTGTATGTGTAGTAAATTTCTTTGTCTGTTGATCTAGTGACAGGCATCTAGGTGGACTCTACTTCCTGGCAACTGTGGAAACTACAACAAACACCTACCTGTGCCTGTCTCTGCTGCAGGTTGATTCTGTTGATTCAAAGTCCTTCACTTATGTGTACCCAAGAGTGGTACAGCTAGGTCACATGGTAGTTGTAGGTGCAGCTTTGAGAACTTCCATGCTGATTTCCATAGTGGCTGCACAAGGTTGCATCCACAGCATCAGTGAATTGAGTTCCTCCTCTCTTTCCTCATGTCCTTGCCAGCTCCTGTTGGCATTTGTTTTCTTCTTTATTTTCTATTTTTAAAGAAGGTTCACGTAGCTGAAGCTAGCCTACAACTTGCTAGGTATCCAAAGATAACCTTGAACCTCCCGCCTCTAGCTCCCGAGTGCTAGGACTGTATTCATGGAGCACCATACCTGGCTTATGCTGAGGACTGAACCCAGAGCTTTGGCATACTAACCAAGCACTCTACCTATGGAGCTACATCCCTGCCGCCATTTGCTTTTGTCTTCTTGATACTTATTCTGGCTGGTATATGACAGATTCTCAAAGCAGGGGTTTTTTTGTAACTTTTACTTTGTGTACCAATGTTTTAACTGTATGTGTGTGTGTGTCACATGCATGTCTGGTGCCTTCAGAATTCAGAAGGCTTGTATCCCTTAGAACTGGAAACCACCGTAGAGGTGCTGGGAACTGAATCTAGATCCTCCCTGTGAGCAACAAGTATTCTTAACCACTGAGCCATCTCTCCAGAACTATTATTTCCATTTATGTATATACATCTGAGTACAGTGCTCATGGAGGCTAGAAAGGGGCTTCAAGTCCTCTGGAGCCAGAGTTGTAGGCAGTTATGAACCACCTGACATGAACACTGTAAGCTGAACTCCTGTCCTAGGAAGAGTACAAGTGCTCTTAAGTCCTGAGCCATCTTTCCAGCCCTCAGAGCAGTTCTCATTTTGGATTTGTTTTGGGGGGTCAAGGGGGAAGTAGGGAGGCAGTGTCGAGATGGTTTCTCTCTGTATTCCTAGCTGTCCTGGAACTCACTGTATAGACAAGGCTGGCCTTGAACTCACAAATATCTGCCTGCCTCTGCCTCCTAAATGCTGAAATTAAAGACATATTGCATCACTGCCAGCCTCAAAGGAGTTTTTAACTTGCATTTCTCTGATAGCTAAATCTTATTTTTTCAAGTATTTGGTCCTTTTGTATCTCTTTCAAGAATCACTTATTCAGTTAATTGGTTGGCTGGTTGGTTGGTTGGTTGGTTGGCTGGTTGGTTGGTTGGTTGGCTGGCTGGTTGGTTGGCTGGCTGGTTGGTTGGTTGGTTAGTTGGTTAGTTGGTTGGTTGGTTGGTTGGTTGGTTGGCTGGTTGGTTGGTTAGTTGGTTAGTTGGTTGGTTGGTTGGTTGGTTGGCTGGTTGGCTGGTTGATTGGTTGGCTGGCTGGCTGGTTGGCTGGCTGGCTGGCTGGTTGGTTGGTTGGCTGGTTGGTTGTGTGATTTGGGAGTTTGATGTTTTCTGAGTCTTGAAGTTCTTTGTATACCTTAGGTGTGTCAATCCCTGTCCTGTATGTGGTTGGTGGGTATTCTGTGTTTCATATTCCGCCACTTTGCTCAGTGATAGTTTCCTCTGCTGTACATAACTTTTCAGTTTCATGTGACCCCACTTATCTGTTCTTGTTTCCTGTGCTACTGGAATCCTTTTCTGACAGTCCCCTCCTGAAGATATGACTTTTAAATGAAAAGGACTGTTCTGATAGAAGTCATTGGCAGTGCCCTAGGATTCTGGACCACACAGCTATAACCATAGGTGATTCTGTAGTTGCCATGGAAAAGCAGCTGTAGAGAATGCACAAAAGGATAGGTGTGGCTACTGCTGACTCAATCTTATGCAAGTTCATGTAATAGTGGCATGTCACAAAGTGAAAACCAAGCCAGGCGGTAGCAGCAAACACCTTTAATCCCTAGCATGTAGGAGGCAGAGGCAGGCAGACCTCCTGTGAGTTCTAGGCCAGCCTGTGTGAAAGTAACTTATTCCCCTGTTTTAATTGGTGTTAGGGAGGCTTACTGCCTCTGTTGGCTAACCTAGTCCTAGTCCTGGAAGTGTCTAGCTTCTGCATAATCAAATCTAGGTCTAAAATGTTTTCAGCCTCTGAGACTTCCTGCTGAATAAGTCCCTTTTGTTCTTTCTTAGCTCTCACTGGCTGAACTCAGCTCTTCTGGCTCAAACTCCTCTCCAAGCTGACTAATTCAATCTGGCTTTTCTCTCAGCCTCTGAATTGCTCTGCCAGCCAGAGGAATTAAAGGTCTGTGCCAAAGGTTGAGCCACACCACAACTAGAAACAGGTTCAAATATCCTGTACCAAGCCTGGTCTACAGAGCAGGTTCCAGGACAGCCAGGGCTACACAGAGAAACCCTGCCTCAAAACAGAACAACAAGGGCTGGTGAGATGGCTCAGCAGGTAAGAGCACTGACTGCTCGTCTGAAGGTCCTAAGTTCAAATCCCACATGGTGGCTTACAACCACCCATAATGAGATCTAATGCCCTCTTCTGGTGTGTCTGAAGACAGCTACAGTTTATTTATTCATAATAATAAATAAATCTTTGGGCCTGACCAGAGTGAGCAGAGGTCCTAAAGTCAGTTCCCAACAACTAGATGAAGGCTCACAACTATCTGAACAGCTACAGTGTACTCATATACATAAAATAAATAAATCTTTAAAAACAACAACAAAACAAACAACAAACAAACAAAGTGAAACCCATTCCCAGCCCTCAGTGGGGAATGTCCAGTGTCCTGCTCTTCTGATGTGGCCTATTTTAACCTCTGCAGGTAATGCCAAGTGATGTTCGAACACTTTTGAATGGATTTGCCAAAAACCCATTATTAACCCGAAGGGAAGGGTTGTATTTCAAGGAAAAGGACTACAAATGTGTCCGGGCAGATGACTATTCTCTGTATGCTAAGAATGTAAGTATCCAGGGTTTGAAGACAGATGGGTTAAAAACAAAACAAAACAAAACAACAACAACAACAACAACAACAACAAAAAAAACAGCCGGCTAGTGGTGGCACATACCTTTAATCCTAGCACTTGAGAGGCAGAGGCAGGTGGATTTCTGAGTTCGAGGCCAGCCTGGTCTACAGAGTGAGTTCCAGGACAGCCAGGGCTACACAGAGAAACCCTGTCTCGGAAAAAAAAAAAAACAAAAAAAAAACCAAAAAAACAAAAAAAAAAAACCAACAACATATTATTCATCCTTCCTGATGCTCTCTGCAAAATGGAATAAGATCAGTACTGCCTTGAGTCATTCAGGTAGCAGCAACCTAGTGCCAGGAAGGCATATCTGAAAACACAGACAGGCTGGGGATGGACCTCAGGGGTAGAAAACTTGCCCAGCATGTGCAAAGCTCTGGGTCTGATGTCTTGCACTGAAATTAAGTAAAAAAAGAAAGAAAGAAAAGAGAAAGAAAGAAGAGAAAAGGAAAGCGTCCTCAGCCAGATATGCTGGCTATTGTAAATATCTATTCTGGAATCTGTCAACTGAGCTATCTCTTTCTGATCCTTCATGGTCCGCAAGCTGCTTAGCTTGGGTCCCGAAACCCTGACTAGGGCAGTAAAGGAAGAAAGACAGACAGACACAGAGATACAAACCTTTAAAGCTGGGGTCACGTGGGAGTGTTTAAACACACTGCAAAGGTTTGTGCCCCTGTATGTCAGGCACAGAGGTGGGCAAAGGATGGTGCCGGGCAGCTAAGTCAGCCGGGAATACGGTTATTGGGCTCTGGACCTGCAACATTCCAACTTCTGCATGGACAGTGGTTCTAATCTGTCAGTGTACAGTACAGTTTCTTTCCAGGAACTTTTCTTCACAATATGCATGATATTAATACAAAAACCTGAAACCTTTTCAGAAAACAGGAATGGGAGAATAAAACAAAAATACACAAATACAAGGAAGTCAGGAAGTAGGGGGTTTTGTTTGTTTGTTTTTTAAGTGTCTAGGGGTAACTGCTGATCCTGTAGTTAGGACCACAGGCAGAGCGTTCTGTTTTCTTTTTTATCTAGGAGAACACTGGTGTGGTGGTGGTGAAGACCCACATGTATCTTGTGGTGGCAACTTACACTGCAGGCATGTATCCTAGTGTCTGTGTGGAAGCCACAGAGAAGCTGGGTAAGTTTGCCTCCCATTAAGGTTTTGTACCCTACTCAAACTAGCGTGAGGAGAAAGGAAGAATTCCTGGGGGATCCAGAGGTGGTGTACATAACCACAGAAAGTATCACTGGGGAGCTATGGGAAATGCAGGTGCCACCGATGGAAGCCCTGCTGGGATTCTGTCTTTTCTCTGCTTCTAAGTGAGTCAGCTTTGATCTATCCCTTTGCAGTGCAGCTGCTTCCTTCCCTGGCGGGCTATCATGGTTCTCTAAGGACCCTGATTTGTGTCATCTAGTTTACCCCTACTTACCCCACATCAGTAAGCTATGCAGGAGAGATGGCCAGGGGAGCAGAGAAGAAGCAGGTTAAAAAGCAAATAAGTGTTAGGGACCCACTCTGTAGGAAGACGACACTGCCAGTAGAGAAGCAGCCATCTTGTTGGTGTCCTTTCCCTGGTTTAAATTTGTGTAAATTAAATGGTAACAGTCATTTGAAGTAGGAGGTGCTTCTAGCAAGAAAAGTAGCTATCCACTCATTCATTCATTCACTCATTCATTCACTCACTTATTCTTGCAGTAAATAACTATGGTGTCCAGTCATGTGCCCTGCACCATCTCAGACCAAAGCTGGATAAGACATATCATCTGCCTCCCATGCCTCTGTAGATGTCATCATACCTGCCAGATATACATCTCTGTCCTTTCCTTGCTCCTCACATGTGGTTAGCACATCAGGGAAAGTCAAGTCAGATCTGGCCTTCCGCTGTGCTAGAATTTTATCCATACTGCCATTGCTATTTCCATTAGAGCTCCTTGTTAATCTGGATTATGAACCCAGGAGGCAACATGCCTTCTACTCCTCCTCCCACCTGATGCCTAACTCAGTACCTGATTTTGAGTAGGAAAGTAGTACATGCTTGATAAACAGAGATGTAGATGACTTCTACCTCACAGGATCCAGGAAAGATCTAGAGAGCTAACCTCAAATGAATATGTGAGAAATTAAGTACCCAAAAAGGAGGCCCGATTTCAGCAGAGTAGGAGCAGAAACCAGAACAGAGACATATAATTTGAGCTAATGTACCTCATTAAATCTTTCATAAAATGAAAGTGGGAAGGCAGGCCATTGGGCTGTCAATAAGCCTAGGAGCTCAGACTCAAGGCTAATTCCATAGAAAGACCAGAAGGGTTCCTGACCTTGTTATAATGAAGATTCTGTGACCGTTTTTTTGTCCTTTTAAATCCATGGCTACAAAAGATTCCAAGAAATAATACAACTGACACTGCTAGTTAGAGCCCACTGTTGTAGGATTCCATCTAGTATGTCAGAAGTGTTGGGATACTCCTGAGGGAATGGGCCAAGCTACATCCCAGCTGCTTGTTTTCACTACTAAACTGCTTGCTGCCTCCCTCCCTCCCTCCCCCCTCTCTTCCTTGTTCTCTCTCTCTCTCTCTCTCTCTCTCTCTCTCTCTCTCTCTCTCTCTCTCTCTCTCTCTCTCTCTCTCTCTCCTTCCTCCCTCCCTCCCCTTTATTCTGGGATAGGGTTTCACTATTACCCACTTCTGGGCTCAAGCCTGCCATCGTCCTGCCTTAGCCCACTAAATTCTGGGATGATGGGCACATGTTATTTCCATGTGTATTCCTATCAAAAATTACATAAAATTTTTATTAAAAAATTTATTATAGAATAGTTGAGAAATAAAGAATCATGGTGGTTACGGTTTTTTTTTTTTTTTTATTCTCTGGGTGTACTAGCATATACCCTTGCTTCTAGCACTCAGGAAGAGAGGGGCAAATCTCAGTGAGTTCAAGGCTAGACTGACCTACATAGCTGGTTTCAAGCCAGATAGAGTTACATGGTGGGGTCCTGTCTCAAAATTGCTTTTAGTATGGAAGATTCTAACAGCATGACTTAATGACAGCTTTAAGAGGTGAATAGGCAAATAATGATATATTACTTCACACAAGTCAGCCAGGCTTAGTTTTTAAACAACTTTGGTGGCTCAAATGCATTAGTAAAATGTTAACCACTAATTTGAGGACTTCAGTTTTTAAAAATTGGTATGAAATTATTAAAAAACTATAATTTTTCCTTAAACTTCCTATGACTCAATTCCTAGACAACTAAATGTCTTAGATCCTTGATGAGAAAGTTGGCAAGATCTTAACTAAATCCACATGTGAGAAATTAGGCTCTGTGTTTGGACATTTACACAGAAAGAAGCAGATGTTCAGTGGTTTGGGTATTTTGTTTTATTTTCATAAGAATATCATCTAAGACCTTATTGCCAGATTTATAGCATAGATGAATAGAAATATATAATTCATTTTGCTGAATTTGCCTGACAGTAATTCTTATAGTAAGTTAAGTTTTTAAAGGTCTTTTTTATTTGTTTTTGTTTTTTGAAAGTCTTGCTATGTAGCCCTGACCATCGGAGAATGCTACGCAGATTATACTGGCCTTGAACTTGATGTACTAGCTCTGCTTCTAACTCCCAAGTCCTGGTGTTACAGGAGTGTGCCACCTTACCTGACTAAAAGTCCCCTGACACTTGCCTGGTCTCTTGCTATTTGCATCTGTCACGGCTGCAGCACGGAAAGGCCAATGGAGTCATAGCGAGCAGTTGGCTTAAGAAAATACATAGAATTTTTGATGAATGAAACACAGCTTTCAAATTTTTCTTATTAACCTATTTTTAATTAAGTGCTATTGAGCAGTTTTAAATGTGGGTGTAACCCAATCATAAGGACCAGCAGCAGGTTGTACTGTTCCTTCAGCCCTCCCCCATCCAGTGTCCCGTGTTGGTTATGTGCACCTTCATTCTCGGCATGGAGAATTAATCATTCTCTAGAGCTCATGAGATATCCATATAACTATGAAACAGAGTTGAGGAGTGCTTACATCTCGCTCTTAGTAGACACAGACCTGTTTTAACTCTCCCATTATCCTTGTAATGCCACTACATAGCATGGGGCCAGCACATCACAGTCACCCAACCCTGATCATTGGAAAATAAATGAACTGTATTGCAGTGGTTTTCAGTACTCATAAATTACTAACATGCTGTGTTTTCTTTCAGGAGAATATCTAAGAAAAAAAGGAAACTAAGACATCAGATAACTAGTGAAGACAGCTTGGTTGTTTTAGAAGAAAAGTATAGATCCTTAAGAAAAATATTTTGTGGTTTGAAAACACTGTGTGGAAGACTGAGTAAAAGGAACAAGTTTTCATATTTCAGGAGAACATCCTCTCTGACTGGAATGACCTGACCAGCTTGTTCCTTTTCTTTAAGCGTTGGTCACAGACATGACACCTAAGTGTATTTATGGTTTTTCACAGGGCAAGTCCACTGGGAGTTTTACCTCCGAGTCCCCACACATCTTGCCAGATATGCCAAGAATATTAAAGACCCTGGCCACTCATATGTGTGAACCACGTGCACATCGAAGCCAGAGGGCAGCCATGGAAGTCACTTCCCTTCTGAGTGATGGGAGAGGAACGCAGGCCATAAGGCTTGGTGGCAAGTAAACCCACTGAGCCATCTCACTGCTTCCCAGAAGCACTCTGTACCTAGGCCATGCCAGTCTCATGCCTCCTTAAAAGTCTAAAGTAGCGCTTGTAGGAAAAACTCGCTAAGTGCTTTCTGTCAAAGAAGTAGAGTTCCTGATTTAGTGCTCCTTTATTAAAGTATAGACCACACACAGTGCGTGTGTGACAGCCTCCTTGTTCTCAGCAGACATGTGGGACCTGTAGGGAAGCAAGGCAATGGAAAGATCACCCAATAATGAGCCACTCATCAGTACTGGATGGACACTCACTGTCTTATTTTCAGGCATCTGATATTGTTCATCATTATAAAGACCTTCCCAAAACTCTGGAGACTTCTGACTTCACCTCCCTCACTGCTTCTGAGTCTATCTCTTAGCAAGGCAGAATGGCTACTGAGAAACCTCTCTGAGAAAGGGGGTTCTGTTGACCACCTGCTACATGATGATCAGGATATAAGAGAGAGAGCCTGCCTTCATAATTTAGAGTTCCGCTGTAAAAAAGGAAGCATCTCTCTTTCCCTGATGGCAGCCTGAGGCAGGCTGGTCAGAGCACCCTTCCCCAGAGCACCCTTCCTCACAGCACCCTTCCTCAGAGCACTCTTCCCCAGAGCACCCTTCCCCAGAGCACCCTTCCTCTAGCACCCTTCCTCAGAGCACCCTTCCTCAGAGCACCCTTCCTCAGAGCACCCTTCCTCAGAGCACTCTTCCCCAGAGCACCCTTCCTCAGAACATCTTTCCTCAGAGCACCCTTCCTCAGAACATCCTCCCTCACAGCACCCTTCCCAGAGCACCCTTCCTCAGAGAATCCTTCCTCAGAGCACCCTTCCTCAGAGCATCCTCCTTCACAGCACCCTTCTCCAGAGCACTCTTCCCCAGAGCACCCTTCCTCACAGCACCCTTCCCCAGAGCACCCTTCCTCAGAGCACCCTTACCCAGAGCACCCTTACCCAGAGGACCCTTCCCCAGAGCACCCTTCCTCAGAGCACCCTTCTCCAGAGCACCCTTACCCAGAGGACCCTTCCCCAGAGCACCCTTCCTCAGAGCACCCTTCCCCAGAGCACCCTTCGTCAGTGACCCTTCCCCAGAGCACCCTTCCTCAGAGCGTCCTTCCCCAGAGCACCCTTCCTCAGAGCACCCTTCTCCAGAGCACCCTTCCTCAGAGCATCCTCCCTCACAGCACCCTTCCCCAGAGCACCCTTCTTCAGAGCATCTTCCCTCACAGCACCCTTCCTCAGAGCACCCTTCCTCAGAGCACCCTTCCTCAGAGCACCCTTCCCCAGAGCACCCTTCCCCAGAGCACCCTTCCTCAGAGCACCCTTCCTCAGAGCATCCTTCCCCAGAGCACCCTTCCCCAGAGCACCCTTCCTCACAGCACCCTTCCTCAGAGCACCCTTCCTCAGAGCATCCTTCCTCAGAGCACCCTTCCTCAGAGCACCCTTCCTCAGAGCACCCTTCCCCAGAGCACCCTTCCTCAGAGCACCCTTCCTCAGAGTATCCTCCCTCACAGAACCCTTCCCCAGAGCACCCTTCCTCAGAGCATCCTTCCCCAGAGCACCCTTCCTCAGAGCACCCTTCCCCAGAGCACCCTCCCTCACAGCACCCTCCCTCACAACACCATCCCTCACAGCACCCTCCCTCACAGCACCCTTCCTCAGAGCATCTTCCCTCACAGTACCCTCCCTCACAGCACCCTTAAGAGCACCTTCAGGCATTGCTTCTAGGGAGGCAATGGTCTGGTTCTTTGGTCAAGAGAGGTCCTAGGAAATACAAATTTAACTCTGCTTTGGCCAGATTGTGTTGCCATGATCCTTAAGGATAATGACCACTTAAGTGACTTCATTCTTCTCTAGGTCCCTTTACAGTGTACTTTAAATGGGCCAAAGGGACATGTGGTGGGTCTCTAAATACATAAGAAACCTCTGATTCCACATATGACTTCTTGTAAACAAAGTGTCAAGATGTACACAGACTAGTTGGGACTGGGTTAGAGACTTAATCATCATAGCAGATACCTAGTTACACAGTGAGTTACACAGAGGCTCTGGCACCCAGGGAGGTGACCTTAGACTTCAGGGAAGTGGTGGAGCTTTTTAAATTATTTGTCTCCTAGATCCAGTGCCACAATCTTTCATTGCTTGGTCTAAGTTTCTAGCTTTGATAGAGTAAATTCAAATCTTAACCCCTTTGCAGTTTTGACACTGTCAGGCAAAAAGAAAGATTCAGGGCTTTGAATTCCAAATACATTCTATTCTGAAAAAAAAAATAGATCTTTTGATGTTTATAAAATTCATTTTCAAGTTTTTCTTTTCAAAATATTTTTATTGATTACTTGGGAATTTCCTATCATGAGCCCCAATCACACTTCCCAGTCCTCCCAGGTGTGCCTCCCCACATCCTTGTGCCCTCCCCCACACCCCAAAAGAAGAAATAAGTCCAATCTATGTTGCCCATATACTCACTGGAACATGAGCAGACTCCCAGAAGCCAGCCCCTTAAAGAAAACTGAGTCCTTTCTCACCTGGACCCACATCCGAAGCCGCCATTTGTAAAGAGCTACACTTCAGCATCCTTCTCACAGTTGTCAGAGTTCTCTCCAATGGCTTTCTGTCTAGGCTGTTACTTTAGGGGTGTGCGGGAGCTAGGCATTGTCATGTAAGCCTTCGTGTCCCTCTTTTTCAACCGTGAGTCTGCAATCATCAATACCACTACAAAAATAGCTTCCGTGCCCTTTACAGTCACTGGAAGCACAGATCATGGACTTCCACATGGTCTCAAGCATCAGCCTCAGCATGGCCTCCAGTGGTAGTACAGACCACAGACATCAGCAGGGCATTCTGTCACAGCATGGGCCACAGACACCAATATAGCCTTTGGGGGCAGCATAGGCCAACAACGACATGGCTTTAGGGAAGCAGCAAAGCCCACCGATAGGATATCCGCAGGGCCCTCAGTGGTAGCAAAGCCTGGGAACTCAGGACATCACCATCTGCAGTAGGACCATGGACCCAGACATGGCCCTCAGTGGCAGCATGGACCATGCACATCAACTTGGCCTCAGGTGGCAGCTCAGGCCACTCACATCAATATAGCCACCACACCCGTAGCCCCATGGCAGCATCAGCTGTCAAAGGTATCAAAGACCAGCTTTGACACCACAGGGTAAACTGAGGCAGGCAGCGAGGTATGATATCAGTGATCAGAGTCAGTGCTCACAGCATCTTACAACAATCAGCACTAGAAGGGCTGACGGGTTGATACTGAGAGCAACAGATGGGGGCTGCTGCTGTTGGCAGCCCGTGCTTAGAGAAATTACTCAGACTTTTCTCTGAGGGAACAAAGTTTGATTCATGGGGGCTGGCACTCCATGTGGACAGTGGAAAAACTCTGAGCTCTTCTAACTGTCTAGGGGCTGTCAAAAAAGAAAGGCAAGAGAGAAAATTCAAACATACATACACACTTAGTGGATGAAACAAAGCAGACTCCAATAGCCTCATGCATATATGTACACCATACATACCCATACATACATACATATAGATACATACACATATACACATATACATACATACAAATACATACATATACACACATACATACATGCATACAAATGTACATACATACATGCAAGTATACATATACATGCATACATACTTGCATACAGACCTACAGACATACTCCATTCACATAATGGATGGAACAAAGTACCAACAAGCAGGCTCCAAGCATTTCACACATACACATATATATATACATATACATACATACCACTTTATTTTTTTTCTTCCATAGCTTATGTATCCCAGCAAAATCTTTCAAGCAGTGTAAAATTACAATGTGATTACATTCTATTTTTCTTTGAATGAATGACTATGAAAAAAACTGTGTTCCCCAATTCCCTCACATTAAATAGCATTACTATAGTACAGGTAAAGAAAACAAATTATTCTAAAGAAAAAACCCACATACATTCATAACTAAGCAACTTGTTTTAGATTAACAAAATGTGAGCAAGCAAGGTAATTTCTCAGCCAGTTTCTCATACTGGCAGCCAGCAATTTGTGGTTACAAAAGAAAGGATTATCTTATTATTTTAAAAAATAATCTTAAGAATCTTTTAAAAAATCACAAATCTAACATTTTATGTAAAAAATAATCAGTCAGGGTGACCTTAGCTGAGATGTGCAGCTCAATCTTCATGTGGGTACCCCAACAACTGGAGGGGGCTACCTCTGTTGCCTATCTGTGGCATACACTTCCATATGTGGACTGCCTTGTCTGGCCTCAGTGGGAGAAGATATGGCTAGCCCTGCAGAGATTTGATGCGCCAGGGGTGAGGGAGGGTATCATCCTCTCAGAGGAAAAGGGGAGAACGGGGGAGGGACTGTGTGAGGGGAGGGCCAGGAGGGGGCAGCGATTGGGGTGTAAAGTGAAAAAAAAAATCATATCTATGTTAAATCCTCAGAATGTATACCTACTCGTCAGCAATTCTTAATAAATCATATCAGAAAGCTGAGGGAAAAATGGGTACAAGAAATCAATCATCACCAGTCCAACTTCATTGAGAGTCACCTCAGCCAGTGTGGCCATTGTTCTTGCTCCCTGGCCTTAAAAAGACCCTAGCTTAACTACTAAGAGTGTGCCTTCCTGAACTTTAAATTGTTCTCTAATTCTCTATATCAGAACTAGTAGCAAAAACATCCTAACCTAGCTTCACTAGCAATTTAACTTTTCCAAATGTTTTCTAAGGGTGGTGGTCATAGCTGACAACCGACATCTCTAAGTTCTTTCCTAGGCTGGTAATTGAATCATTAAACTGCTCCAGCAGCAATGCCTGAAAGAGATGAAGCACTATTAGTGTGAGTGCCGGTGATACTGCCCAGTGAGGGGCTGGAAGTCCTCTTAGTTTCCATATAATTCTTAGATTAAGAGGGATATGAGGGCAACAAGCAGAGCAGAACTCTATAACAACAAGATGTCCTCAGGACACGTAGTCCCCGGGGGTCATGCCTCTCCATGAATTATAAAGCTATTTGTCATTCCTCCTGCAATGTCACAGACCACAGATATCTGCATGGGCTACCTGTTAACTCAGACCATGGACAACACAGCCCTGGCTGCTGTAGGACCCCACCTCAAGCCCTACTCAGCAATGACAGTCCCCATGTCCCCATCTATCACAACCTTCTCTCATACCTGTCACATCTCTAGACCTCCCTTGTAGTAATCTTGGCTCAACCCAGAGAACACAGATTGACAATAGATTGTTGAAATAACATTTTTTAAAAAATACAAAAAAATTAAGAACTTGTGAAGATAAGATACTTATTTCACAGAAATAAATAAAACATAACTAAAAACTATTGATGACTACTTCACTTTTATCTAGTTTTTTCAATGTACATATGTTTTAATCTGTGGTTCCTCAGTGTATTTAATTGACATCCACTGTGTTTACTTAGCATTTTTTTAAAGATTTATTTATTTATTTATTTATTTTATGTACATGAGTACACTGTAGCTGTACAGATGGTTGTGAGCCACCATGTGGTTGCTGGGAATTGAACTCAGGACCTCTGCTTGCTCGGCCCCACTCTCTCCGGCCCAAAGATTTATTTATTATTATATGTAAGAATACTGTAGCTGTCTTTATACACACCAGAAGAGGGCATCAGATGTCATTACAGATGGTTGTGAGCCACAATGTGATTGCTGGGATTTGAACTCAGGACCTTCAGAAGGACAATCAGTGCTCTTACCCTCTGAGCCATCTCTCCAGCCCCCATTTGGCACTTCTTAAGTGTCACTAAAAGTCCTTCAAAAAAAAAAAAAACACTCAAGTCACTCACTGTATATAATTTAATTTAAATGTATGTTCTTCTGTTAGACGCTTTAGCTATTTCTACTTTTTTTTACAAAATCAATAACACTCAAATATCATGGCTTACTATTTGACTGTTTACATTAAGCTACCTCCAAGTTTGGGGTCCAGTCTTTACACCAATGATCTCCCCCTCCTAATTAAACACATTAACATGTGGAATGTATAAGTCACCATAACAGTGTACCCACCCTGAGGCTGATAAACAGAGGGGCTGACCCTAAACTACAGTGACACAAGAGTAACCATGAAACTGTTGAGGCCTGCTCCTTTTAACATAACTGTGGCCATTTTGTATTCAGACTCTATGTTACTCACAAGGTGAATTTAAGTTCATGGTTATTACTTTAACTGACTCTAAAAAGGCCACTAATAAGCCAAAAAGCTATGATTGAATCACTTGTGCCCTGTTATCTCAATATTCTGAGATTCCTCTGTTCACCCTCATCCACCACCCTTCTTACCTCACTCAGGACCAATCACCTTAAAGGTTAGCTGATAATACTTTGTCTAGTTAGCCAAAAATGTTGTGCCACTTCACTGCCTGCCTTTGAACCTTTGAACTTGATTTTTCATATAAAAAGCCTTCCCTAAGGACAGACTGGTACCACAATTAGGTTTTTCCTTCTTGTGGTCCAGGACAGGTGCATTCACGTCCACAATAAACTATTCTTGCTTAACTGAGACTGGCATATGGATGGTTTGTGTGGCAACTCCCAGACCCCAATGCAAACATCCTGGTAGTTCACCAAATATCCAAGTGGACAGCCTTTGGAAAAGCAGTCAGTGCTCTTTACTGCCAAGCCATCTCTCCAGCCATCAGCCCCAGACTCTTATCTCCTCCATGTACTTCCCTAAAACTGTGCTACTGAGATGGAGGACTCATCCAGTTGATTTTCTTTCCTTCCTCCATCCCACCTCCCATCTCCAGGATACAATCTTGATTCCTCGGCCCCATTTTGGTACTTAGTCCACAGTAAAAACTATGTGGTGCTAAAGGAAAGGAGAAAAAATGGATACTTTCAGATGCAATAATCTCCTCATCTTGTACCATCTGTGAAATGGAGTCCTGTGAGACTGAAATAAAAGTGTTCTCAGTGAGAAAGGCGAAAATCTGTGTGGATTAGAGGCGGCTCAGTGACTTAGAGCACTGGCTGCTCTCCTGGAGGATCTAGGTTCAGTTCCCAGCACTCACAACCACGTAATTCCAATATCAGGGAACTACATGAACTCACATAGGTGAGTTAAACTACATAAATGTTTTAAAAATTAAAACCTTATCATTCAGGGCTGACGAGATAGCTCATGGAGTAAGAACACTGACTGCTTTTCAAAAGGTCCTGAGTTCAAATCCCAGCAACCGCATGGTGGCTCACAACTACCCATAATGAGATCTGATGCCGTCTTCTGGCACGGCTGAAGACAGATACAGTATACAATAATAATATACAGTATATAATAATAAATAAATCTTTGGGCCAGAGCGTGCAGGTTGACTGGAGCAAGTAGAGGTCCTAAAACATCAGTTCCCAACAACCACATGAAGGCTCACAACCATCTGTACAGCTACAGTGTACTCACATACATAAAAAATAAATAAACCTTAAAAAAAAAAACCTTATCATTCATCTAGAGAAGGAAGGCTTCACACCTTTACCATCAATTATTTGTTTAATTTCAGAGACAAGATAATTGTTCCAAGACAGGTATGAATATTATTGCTTGAATTGACAAATGAGAAATCCATTTTTTTGTTGTTGTTGTTTTTGTTTTTTTGGTTTTTCAAGGCAGGGTTTCTCTGTATAGCCCTGGCTGTCCTGGAACTCACTCTGTAGACCAGGATGGCCTCAAACTCAGAAATCTGCCTGTCTCTGCCTCCCAAGTGCTGGGATTAAAGGTGTGCACCACCACTGACCCCGGTGAGAGATTTTTATTTTATTAACAATGAAGAACAGTTTTGCCAATAAGAATAACACAAATGTTTTTCATAAATGAATTAAGTCTGCAGCAGCTGGATGTTACTAAAAATATATTTAAGCATATTTAGTAAACAAATCTTATCAAATGTGTTCAAAATGTGTTCAAGATTAACACTTTTAGTACTGGAATTCCTCCTGAGTATACAACTATACACAAGATGTCTCTAAGTAACAAGATAGTGGCTATATGGGCCATGGTGGTGCATGCCTTTAATCCCAGCACTTGGGAGACAGAGGCAGGCGGATTTCTGAGTTCCAGGCTAGCCTGGTCTACAGAGTGAGTTCCAGGACAGCCAGGGCTATACAGAAAAACCCTGTCTTGAAGAAACAAAAACAAACAAACAAACAAACAAAAAGCCTGCCCTGAGAAAAGTTTGTTGTCCTAACTCAGATAATTGTGAGCTACGCCGCCGATCTGATCAGTATTAGGATGTGCATTCAATAAACCATCCCTGTCTGACTGAGGTCAGTAGTGTTCATGTGGTTTGTGGAGTGATTCCTAGACCACACCACCATCTAATTCTAAAACTGAGACTCTAAATGGCAATTCTGAGAACAAATCCTTTATTGAATAAGTTGTCTCCAAATCTTTGCCATCAGCAAAACTGAAGGATAGTTTAATTGTCGGCAACAGAGCATTAAAGACCATTTTCAATGACAGATCTGTGAGTTTCACATCAGGCACCCCAATTACACTCATCACCCCATCCCCTCATATTTGCCCTCTGTCCTTGCAACCTCCCCACCAAAAGAAAATAAAACAAATAAACAAAACAAAGCACAGGAATCATTGTAGAAGCTGTAATATGTCAGTGTGTCCCACAGTATACCTCTCTGTCCACACATCTTCATCTGAGAATGTTCATTGCAATGAGTCATTGGTCTTGTTCCAGGCATCTAGTTTCTGTGACATCATCAATACTGGATCCACACCAGGACTCCTCCTGGTTATCCTGTTGTCCCATGTCATGGAGATCCTGCAGCTTTGTATCAGCAGGACCATACCTTTCAAATGCCCCAACAGTTCACAGTTGATATAGAATTTCTGGAATAACTTAAAGCCCTGGATCTGGGCCTGGGTGGTAGCCTAGCTGGTCAACCAGCTGGCTTTCTCACATCAGGGTGAGCTCTGGAGCACTGCTCCAGCTAGCCCACCTAGTGCTGCCATCTGCAGGAGGCAGGGTCAGCTCTCTGGCTCTCTTATCCTCAGCCTGGCTCAACTGCACCCACACCTCCAGAGCCAGCTCCTCTGTTAAGGTGCATGGCCTGCTTTTCCCAGTGCTACATCCAGTGAGGGGCAGGGATAGTTCTCCCACCCTCATGACTTTGGTGCCACCATAGGTGGCAAGGAGGGGAGAGCATCACCTCCCGGCCTCATGCAGAGGAATGGCTGGGTCAGCTCTTCCATACTCACGACCTAGGGGCAGACTCTGCCTGGGCAAGGAGCTGGGCTCTCCCAAGTGCATACAGTGGTGAGAAGTGGAGCCAATCACCAAAGCCAGTGAGGGACAGGGACAGTTCTGCACAGCCTTTGGACATCTACGTGGTCCCAGGCTGCTGCCAGACCAAGGTCTCTAATTGTAATGTGAGCCATGCATGTCAACACCAGCTACTACAGCTGCATGGCCATGGACCCAGACCCGGCCCTCAGTAGCAGCACTGGCTGGGATTTCACCACGGCCTCAGGAGAGAGGCTGGGTACTCACACAGGTGATTCCTCTCCACCCTTTCATCTCCAGTTCCATCTCTCTTCATGATGCTCAAACTCTTCTGCTTCTCTTTCTCTCCCATCTGTCCACCACACACTTGCATGTTGTAGTGGCTCTGGTGCAGGCGGCCATGTGGCTGGCAGGCCTCTGGGTGACCTCCTCGTGCTTATCACCGAGGTACTGATGTAAGATCTGTCCATTTCTGAGCCATGTAGTCCGGTGACATATGTGGCACTGGCACAGTAGCTGAGAGTTACATCCTCAACCTCAGGCAACAAAGAGTGAATGCTTGAGTCTTTTTTAATGGGTGGATTATGTATTATCACATTACTCAAAATTTGAATTCCACTTAATGTATTTTAAAAGCTACTGGGAAATAACCAGTCAACCCTAAAATTTGTATCATCCCAGAAAGGGCATTGGAGCAGGGAGTGCCCACAGGCCTACTACTAATCTGTCAGGAGTGAGAAAATGTGGAAACAGAACAGTCTACACAGCACAAAGGGACACTGCATACGCCACTCACTACTTTGTTGCAGGATACTTGATCACATTGTGAACCCCGAGATTGTATACTGGAAAAACCTGTCTCTAGGTTTTTGTGGTGTGGCTCAGTCCTAGCACACATCTTTAATCCCGAGAGGTTTCTGTTTATTGTAAACAAGATTGAATAAAGTCAACCATAGGTCAAGAGGTGGAGCAAGCAACCAGTTGACAGGGAGTGAACATAGGAAAAACCAATGAGAGTGAGAGGAAGTCAAGAAGACAAAGAGATCCACAGGAAGTGGAAGGGAGAGACATTTGGTTGGAAGGGTTCTTAAGACAGTATGGAGGAAAGGTGGGTTTTCCTTCTGGAACATTAGTTGAAGAGGAAGGTCAGCTGAGTGATTTCTCTTCCTACCTGAACTAGTAGGTTTCCACCCTAGCATCTGGCTCCTGAGTTTTTGTCTGGTAAAGTCTAATGATTGGGATTTTGTTTTAAAAGCAACACTACTGGGCTGGAGAGATGGCTCAGTGGTTAAGAGCACTGACTGCTCTTCCAAAGGTTCTGAGTTCAAATCCCAGCAACCACATGGTGACTCACAACCATCCATAATGAGATCTGATGCCCTCTTCTGGTGTGTCTGAAGACAGCTACAGCGTACTTACATATGATAGTAAATAAATAAATCTTTAAAAAAATAAAAACTTAATTAAAAAAAAAAAGCAACACTACTTCACAGCAGTCTCTTCTGTTTCAAGACCAGCTACTTTGGCCAGTTTCTTCTCTCTACTTTGAGCCTTTTCTCTATGCTGAATATTCAGTAGGAGTTGATGAGATAGCTATGCCTCTGCCCTGGCAAGGTATTGACCCTTTACCAGATCCACATCCCCTATACATCAAATATAGTTTTAATCTGCTTGCACATCTGGGTGTTGTAGCTCAGGCTTGCCAATCCAGCACCTATATAGAAAGTCTTTCCTGGAGCTCAGACAGTGGGCATATCTCTTGCCTCTGATCAAGCACTATTTCCCAAAGTGGGCCAGCAATTTGGAACTACTTGCACAAGGCATTAAGTGAACATATTCCTATCAGGCACTATGATCTGTCCCCCTTACCTCAAGTGTTCTCCACAGTTTTGAAGGCTGACTCTTCCCATTTTTCCTTCCCCCAAAGATTACACTGCCTTCCTACCAACCACTGTGGCTACACAGAGCTGGATACAAGATAGTCACTCCCTCCCCCAAACACGATTTATTTTCCAGAAGGGAGATGGCCCTTCCATGCTCCTGCACAGAACTGAACAAGCATGGAGAGCTACAGATAAGACAGGCAAAGTTCCAGACAAGGAGAAAATGATCACCACAGTTTTCCCTCACCCCTGCTTAGAGTTCGAAGACACGTGACTTCCATCAGGAGCACAATCCGTGTAATGTAAGATTCCAAAAGTGAAGAAGAACACACGTAGACCAAAGATGATGACGTAGGTCCAACAACTCATCCCTCCTAAGCATGCACAGTCCCACAGTAAGGTGGGGCAGCAGTGACAAGTGGTGAGGCCCCTTGGTCTAAAATGTAATGGTTAATCTAGGTTTCCAACTTTATGAGATTTAGGATCACCAAGGAAACAAGCCTCTAGAAATATCTGTAAGGAATTATCTAGATTAGGTTGATTGAGGCGAAAAGACCCACTTGATTCATGTTTGATTTGATTCGCAAGGTATCATCAGTCTCTGGCCTACTCACACCCAAATACATACATACCTCTCTCTCTCTCTCTCTCTCTCTCTCTCTCTC